>NW_008615171.1:0-3117 GCF_000691845.1 Merops nubicus | reverse complement strand
GCAGGAGGAATTAAAATAACATTAGCTTACAAGGGCACGTGGAAGTCAGTGAGATAGGCGTTTAAAAGGGAAAGGTCTGGGCCAGCTTCCATAAATGTGGATGGCAGGCTCACATGCTCTATAATAAAGATGTGACCCAAAGAACTGCTCCATAAAAACTCCTCTGCTTATTTTTGATCGTCATTTTGATTATTCTTCAATTCTTGGGAGTAAAGAAAAGACAAGCTATGAAAGGGAGGGGAAAAAGTAATCTCAAATAGCAATAGCATAAGAAGTTTTTTCAGCTCATTCCAAAGAAATAAGGTACATTACAGATTAAAAGAGTATTTAATGGAAGTTATAAGTCTAGGAAAGATCTTCCTCTCAGGTAGTACTTCTATGCTTTCATTGTTCCTGTCTCCACACAGAAAGGAGAATAGCTGTGCAAGTATTAACTAGAAAATGGGTTTTGCCTTCCACTGGTTTTTGTAAAAATTTCCCTTCAGTATTCTGAATAATTATTCTGAATAATCTTTAAATTTGGGCTAAAAACATCTACTTAAAGAAAATACAGAGACAGAATGATAAGCAACTGTACAAGCCTTCGCGGAGGGATTCCTTTATTTTGGGTGTCAAGTTTAAGGACACACCTACCGACCAGGTAAAAGGGATAGTTTCACTATAAAAGGGATATTTTAGTCCTGCTGGAAAACATTCCAATGCACCATATTGTTCTACATTTCTGTTGACTAAAATGTCAAGAACAGAGATGCTTAGACACGTCACATCCCTCCAGTCTTGTGTTCATAGTGAGTTTGGGGCAAAAGAAATTTTCTGTCCCTCAAGGCAACAAACACTGAGGTAACACTGGAAGATTTGCAGCTTATGATTAAAATAATGCTGGGCCACAGGTATAGGCTGAATATATTCCAATATTCAGTGGCTTACTGCCTCTGGAGGATGTAGAGTTTCTTCTGGAGGTGCATGTGTCTTTACTGAGGGGAAGATGAACTACCAATAAAAAGGATCCCTGGTTTATTTTGTGACAACTTTACTACGGTCACCGATGTGTAAGACTTTCACCCAGTGGATGCCCTGGTAAGTGCACACTCCTTGGTCGTATTTCTCCATCGTTCTTCCTGTAGGTCACCACTGGCACTGCGGGTTCAACATTCCCCCATGACATTGCAAACAGCGTCCTGCCAGCCTAGCTCACACCTCGCCGTCTGGAGACACTGGAAGGGGGAGGTTTGCCCTTTCTTCTTTGGGAAGGCAGGAACTGCAGGCTCACCCCAAGCCTGGCAGACTGCTGGGACAGGCACTCCAAGTGCCCAACCATGCACTCCAATGATGTTGATGAGGGTGCTGCCTGTCTTTGCTCCCTCCCCTTCACCCATGTGCTGGCTCTCCTGGTGTTTCTCCTCCCATCCCTTGGCTTCCTGTCCAGACCTCCTCACATCTGTTCCCCCAGTTCTGTTCATCCTCATCTCTCCACACCCCCATGTATGCGACCTCTTTGCTGGCTACAAGCGCTGTAAAACTAAACACTGGGCATTAAAAGAGAGAGGGTGGCTTGTGTTAGCCAGTTTTTATGCAGAATAATTTCTGTCCTTGCTCCATCACCCACCAAGCCTTTACTTTCCACCAGCCACTCTTCTGTGGCTCCAACCATCAGTACCTTCCCCAATGTAACTTTTCCCCCTCCTTTCCCACAGCAGTCTGTTTGCTTCACTTCCATCTTCCTCGTATCTTCTAGACTATATCCCCAAGGCCAAGAGGCCACCTACAATGCCCTTTGGGGACTGATCACTTCCATTTCAAATCTAGCAGTGACTGGTTTTGCTGCGAACAGCTTTACTTGCAAGGGCACAGGCTGGGGAGAAAGGCCACCACTGGTTTCCATCCTGGTATGACAGGAATGGAAGATGATTCCTTAGAGCAGATCTTAAGGGAGGCCTTAAAGCCTTGGAAATATTGCAAAGCCTGGGATAAAAGTGGCCTAGCTGGCAAACTGTAGCTCACTGGGAGCCAGAAGTGTCTTTATTTATACCTTCGTCAAAAAGAGCAGCATTTTTCAATGAAGAGGTTAAGCCCTTTCCTACACAATGGAAAGGCAAGTGCTGAGGGCCCTCTCATACTCTCTAGGATTATGGTATTTACACAGGGGTTATACTTGTGCTAGTTAAACTCATACCTTTCTTGGGTAAATACTGGGTCAGCCCGAGCACCGCACGGGGAAGCCGCAAGGCTGGGGCTCTTGCCGTGGGTGCTCCTGAGGTTCTCAGAAGGCTGCTGCAGTGTTTCCAGGGGACACAGCCCAGCCTGATGGAGCTCTCTGCCCACGGCGGCACAGACACGTGTATCTCTCAATGCAGAGCTGGGGTATGAAACAGCCAAAGGTAGGAGAAAAGTTCCCCAGGCTGATTTTCCTGGTACTAGACCAGTCTGCCAGGCTGCAGACTCACCACTGTCACTTATGAGACCTTGCTGTTTTGCATGGACACATGAATAAAACATGAGGTCATTAAAATAAAGAACAGACCTTTTGATTTATACCAAAAACCTTGTTAACACTTTCTCCAGCCTGGAGATTGTGTTTCCATTCACTCCTAGCAGCCAGCCTGTGCTTCTTAGGTTCTTCCAGTTCACAGCGCAGGGGGATAACTCCATCCCCAGGCACTCAGACACCCCTGGGTCAGGACTCCCTGCACTACCAGCAAGACCCTAAGTCTCAATGCAGAGGCTGCATGATCCTCAGATAAGAGATAGAGGTTGAGATAAGTAAAAGACAGTCCAATTGCAGCCTCTGTCCCCACTGCTAACACACTTCCGCTGCATTTAATCTACGCAGAGACCTCTCCGGTAGCAGGACTGTTTTGGAAATGCAGCAAACACGGGGGACGTCTTGGGCTAATGCAGTTCTAGATGCATAATTTATGAAAGGAGAACACAGGAGGGAAGGGAAAAAAAAAAGCCATCTTAAACCAGCTGCACAGTCAATGAGATATAAGAACGCACTGTGTTACTGAGACACGGGCACCTCTTCTGAAGGGATCCCATTTGGATTCATTCAGGGCTACTTTTAAGCACAATGATTCATTATGAGTCTATGAAATCATAAATTTTATATATATATAT
>NW_008615170.1:0-1282 GCF_000691845.1 Merops nubicus | reverse complement strand
CCCGCCGTCACCAGCCCGACCCCCCGAGGGGGCGGCTCTGAGGGGGCTGTGGCGCCCGGCGGGCGGCAGCTTCCCCCCGGCGGTTTGGGGGATGCCCTCACCCCCAAGCCCCACACTCACTTGCCGAACGGGCCCCGCGGGGCGCTGGAGGTGATCCCTTCAGACGGAAGGAGAAGGGTCGGTGATGCTTCTGGTGCCGGTTGGGGGGGACCACGGGCATCCCGATGTACACACAGACGCAGCCTCGTGTAACCGGTGCGGCTACAGAGGGACCTGCAGGACGGTCTTCCACAGACAGACAGACAAACATACACAACGCAGCGTGTTTGTGTATGCCTCTGTATCTAGTGGGATGGATGTAGAAGTTTGCGTGCCCTGTACGAATGCATGGATACAGGTCTATATGCATAACGTATGCCTGTGAAATGTATACACAGAGAAGAGAGAGAGATGCGTGGACGGAGCCACATGGATTTATATGTATATTAGGAACTTCAGAATAAATGAGAATTTTCTGCTGGGAGAATTCTGAAATATGGCAGCAGCCAAGTGTATTCAGGGCAAAACAGTTTGGGTCTGGACATCATATGTCCTTCTACTCCCCAAAGAACAACATAAACGTGATTTTTAGCGACTTCAATTCTCTCTGGGTGTGTGGAGCTTTGCACCACGCATGAGGGTGATAAGAATACTCCCCTTTGCTTTCAGACTGGTAAATAATGAAATTTCACTTATATGATGGTGATCTGGAAACAAAAAGCTCTGCTCGAGGTACAAAGAGAGATCGTTTCACTGTGATCAGAAATCTCAGAAGCATAAATCTTTGCTTCCTCCTCCCTTAAGACACAATTTCCAAGTTCTGGGGGAGTCGATTTTAATTATGTCATTAGATTAAAAAAAAAAATAAATAAAAATCTGCTGGAAGATGCAGTCTTCCTTTTAGAATAACTCCTACATGATGCCTAGAAGAGCTGGCTGGAGCGAGTTCTGTTCCTGAAGTTATTTATTGAAGGAACGAAACAGCTTAAGGAAAATCTGCTGTGAGCTAGGCAATTAATTCCCAGTCATGCACTTTAGATTTTTTTCAACCTAAACGTCTCTTTACTAGATTATAGAGCAGTTCTTTCGTGTTGACTTTGGCTAATTACAGTTACTGTGAATTGTTAATAATCACTTGCTACAAGACTTGTGCTCTTTTCCGTTGCCAGCAGAGGAGTGCAGGTGGACTCCAGACCTCCTGCTGCCTTGAGAAACTAACGGAGGGAAGGGAAGGGAAGGGAAG
>NW_008615169.1:0-7078 GCF_000691845.1 Merops nubicus | reverse complement strand
GGAAGAAGTTCTTCACCATGAGGATGGGGAGACCATGGAACAGGTTGCCCAGGGAGGTGGTGGAAGCTCCATCCCTGGAAGTTTTTAAGGCCAGGCTTGATGGAGCTCTGAGCAACCTGATCTAGTGGGAGATGTCCCTGCCTATGGCAGGGGGGTTGGAACTAAATGATCTTTCAGGTCCCTTCCAACCCTGACAAGTCTATGATTCTAGGATTAAAAAGAAATTAAATTAGAATTGAAAAATTTTAAGTAATGTTTACCTAGTGGATAAAACTGCATAATCTAGTGAATTAATTTTGAACCCAGGACTGTGAAGTAACAATATGAAATTTAAAAAAAATAATATTAATTTGAGCTTTTTCTTAAAAAAAAACTTCTCCCAGAGTGTAAAAGGTAAGCTTTGGTCCACTTCCCATCTAAAAGGCAAGTTGTTTTAATTATGCATATGATGCAGAAGAATCAATTAAGCAACACAGATATTGTAATATGACTAAGGTCAAATAAGTAAGACAATGGCAGAATAAGGAATAGAACTCTTTTTTCTTTCTGAAGCTGCTAACCATAAATGAGATGGAAATTAAAAAACAATTAGGAAAAATATATTTAATTTGTATTGCTAATGGACTACAGGATTTTGGCTTTCTCTTCTGTGCTCTGGAAGGACACAGGGGACTGATACACATTTGCTGGTAGGTGCAGGGGGTACCTCAGCTGTGATGCATTGATCTGTGTATCACAGGCTGCAATAGCTTGTAATTAAGCATTTTATTCTGAAAGCATGGCTCATCATTTTTGGCATACCGAGACCTACATTCGAGATTCACTACAAACTATACTCTACAGTATACAACATGTAGGCAAATCAGCACCAGTTTTATGTGTGGAAAAACATCACACAGCTCTAAATCTAGTCTGTTGTTTACCTTGACTTATTCTTGACTAAGTTTTTATAACTTAAACTAAAAAAAAACTTGTATTTAACATCACATTTTTTAAAAATTGTGGGGTGAAAGTAAGGCCTAAGTTTAAGATTTCTCAACTGGTGAGGCAAATTTTGATAAAGTGTCTATTACACTCTTGTATGTACAAAATATCTCAACATTACCTCTACCTGTGGCTGCCTTGTGTACTCAACAATGTTTTTTACATATATTTATATATTAATACACAAAAGTAAACTAAGCAGAATATCATAGTCATATGCTTGACTATAGATGACTTAAAACCATATGACAACTCCTACCAGCTATTCTTCGTCACACATACTTTAGCTTTCAGGCAGATATTCTGCCTAGGAATGACAATGAGAACTGAGCGTTGTCATCTTTCCTGTTCTTTCTCACTATAAAACGTTGTGATAAGGTATTCCAGGACACATTTTGACTATCCACTTTTGGAAAAGTCAGTTGCCATCAGTCAGGAGTACTGAAGAGAGGAAGGCAAAGGGAAAAACATGAAAAGAGCTAGTTTCCTTGCTTTTTGGCTTTGAGCTAGTATGACCCAGATAATAGTTTAAAAATATAAAAAGATTGTATGACAGCTATTTTTTCACCCTCCATTATTTTTATTTTTTTTCCTCAATCAAACGAAGAATTTAGAATGGAAAACCAAACTCTAAAAGTAAAAACTAGAAGGAGTTTTTCATTTGCAACTGAATTGTCTAACATTCTAAAATACTATTTCAAAATTAAATGTTCATTTCAAGCATCTAAACAGAAATTATAAAATTTCCTAACCAACTTTTCTGCATGGAAAACTTCACTGTGTATTAGGGATTAGGGATTCATTAAAGGATTCTTTTCCTTGAGTGGGAGCTGCTGCTTTTTTGTGTCTATTAGAACATCAAGTGTCCTCTCACTTAAAACTATTCTGTGAACACAGCTTTGCAGTTGCAGTTCCAACTGCAATGCAGTTATGAACAAGTACTAGATGATACACTTAACCATGTTTGCCTCAGAGGAAAAAGTGTTTAAGCAAGAAATAGGTCTACTTGCAGTAAATTCCAAGTTCACAGAGAATTTACAAAAGGAAAAAAAATAGCAACTTGGTATAATTGAGCTGGTAACAAAGTTCATGTTTTCATTATATGAAAGGTCCATCTTTGGAGAAGATGCAATATCCTCCATGAAAAAACCTGAACTATCATCCAACATGACTAAACTCTGACATCACCTTGGCCCAGGCAAAGCAAATCATCGACAGTTATAGGATGCTGCAACCTTTTGAAGATTTTTCATTAAAATGCATTAATCTTGTTATTTAATGGATTCTAGTATCAAAGACCTCAGGAAGCGAAAGAGCATAAAAGGCTTATAAAATTTGCTGTTAGAAGGGGAGATAATCCTGAATAGATAAAATGTTTAATGCTAAAATATTAATACATTATTGAATATTATTATTGTAATGTTTGAAAAGTGAAGGATTGGTTCAGGGATTGCAACATTAATGGCGATATTTTAGAACTGTTTCTTTTCTATCACCTGATAGAATAAAAATCTGTCACTTTCCATGTGAGGAAAAATTATGAAATGATCCAAAATGTGGCAAACTTCTGCTCAGAGAAATCATACTAAACACAAAGGTTGATCAGTGTTTAGTACAGGAACTAATTTTCTTGCTTCTGTATTTGTTGATTGTGATGCTCTGTAATAAAATTTCTTCAAAATAGTAAAAGTCCACTTTTTATAAAGTTGATTTTCATTTCACAAGCACAGCACAGTGTACAGACTGATTTGGGTCAATTTGCACTGTGTTCACATGTGAACGTAGTAGGCAGATGGTCATTACTCACTAATATAAAGTTTTGTTCCCTTTCAGAGGAATTTGAAGGTAAAATCAAGAGCTAGAAAAGACATGGCAAAACCCCTCAACATTAAGAAAAATAATATTAACTAGAAGATAACAAGAAATTTGTGAATGTGTAAGATTTCTCCCAGGGATCATCTTGTACAAAGTGTCTTATCATTTTAATCAAAATCTATTTGTCTTTGGAATTGGATGGTTATAGAGAGAATTTAAGATTGATGATTAACAACAAGTTCTTAGTACCATTTAAAAAAAAATAAATTATGCTGACAGGGAAAAAAAAAAAAGTTTCAGGAAGCAAGGAAATAGATGTATGCAGTGATAACTCTTAGGGGGTTTGTTCTCATTCAACGGAATTTGGCTGATCCAAAGGAGACTGGTATCTATCAAAAAGCTATTTAAGTCAACCAGAATATTTCTAGGCACTCAATGGGAATCAAGCAAGTCTGTGGGAATCCAAACAAGTAGATATGTATGTTTTGATGTGTGTTGCAGACTCCTACTGAAATCTCCAGAAATCTCTGCCATTGAAGTTCCATGGAAAATCAGTCATGTTTAATGCACAATTTGCACTGCAGTTTGTGAAAGCCTGATTAACTGTTTGGGGATTTTTTTAGGTGCTGGGAACAGGAGAAAACTCTGTTTCCTCAGGAATTAAGGAGCTGAAAATCCTTCTAATACTTATGCTTTGTACTGCACTGCTGTAGACACAGGCAAATTTAAGTAGCAGGACTGTGACTGTGGTTTCATCAATTTATTTATTTCCTTAATACAATTTATTAAACTTTATCACCAGTGGTGTACCCAACTATGACATTTATGGATAGGCTTATGATGTCACCGAGGTGAGTCTTGCTGTGAGTCCTGTGCTGCTTGGCCTCTGTGCCACATGGCCCAGACACTGTGACCACTGTTGGCATGGTGCTCTCAGATGTCAACACAGAAAACGTGAGGACACAGGGTCATGGGGAAGCTGCTCACAGGTCACTTTAAGCCACCCATAAAACGGTGGCAGAAGTAAAAGGCAGAAAATACTATTGATTCAAAGGATTATCTAAGACCTTTGCAGAGAGAGCAATTTCAGTTATATGAATTCAACAGTGTAAGACCTCTAAAAGTAGGAATAAGTCCTACAGGAAGATAGATGTAAGTTGTCACTATGAAAAAGCGTTTAGACTTATTCCTGATACGTTACTGTTTCTCTAAATAAAAATAACTGCCTTTATGAGAAAGAATGGTTACATGGTTATGGTTATGCTGATAGGCTGCAGCCAGGAGAAATACTGTAGAGAACAGGCTAAGCAGTGCCTGGTACATTTTATCCTCAGCATTGCTAAGCTGCTGTCCAGAGACCAGGCATTAGGCCAGGGCTTAGATGAGAACTAACACTGTCAAGACAACTCACTGACAGATTTTTTTGTAAAATGTGAAACCCATAGTATACCCATAGTATATATAGTTTATACAGGGTCCTTCACAACAATGTATACAGGAACTCCATATTATGTCAAACATACATCTATGTCTTCTGTGTGATCTTAATGTTTTTTTGTGTATATTCAGGTGAATTCTTTGCTGTGCTCTGCATCTGTGTGAACAATTATTTTTGCTCTGGATGCATAATTGCACAGTTCTTTCTCTTACATTATCCAGTACTGTGAATTTAATTACTCCTCGTCTTGAAGTAATTTCTGATTTATCCTGTTAGCTTTGCTCCAGGGTGGTCCCTAATGAGCTTAGAAGTGCAGGGGTTCAACTGTCTCAATAGCATCACTCTAATGTAAAGCCATAGCAAGTAAATCAGTAGTACAGACTGTGCTTGATTATAGAAAGCAGTTGCATATTTATAGGACAATATTAATTCAAGACTTTTCATTGCTGTGTGTTGTATTTTTCCTCTATCTAAATGAGTTCAGAGGATTTTTTAATTATTATTATTTTCATTATAACAGGAAACAAACCACATGAATCAAACTACTACTCAGTGTTCATGCCAGGAAAAAATGAGACAGTGGATTGAATAGAGAAGGGTTAAGCATGTGTGTGCATGTTGGCAAACTAGAGGTTCATTCCCTCAAGACAATATGAATTCTGCTTTTCAGTGAGTCAACATGGCAATTGTGCACTTCCCTCAGGGCCTGCAATGGTCTGCTCAGTGGGGTAGAAATAATTCTTTTTTTCATTCATGTTATTCTTAGGGGTTCTTTTTGTTATTCTCTCAAAGGGAGTCATCTCCAGGCTAAACTTTCAGTCACTGGGGATAGGACTATGCAGCCAGGATGAGTTCTGCTTTGGCAAACACAAGAAATAGCAAAATTTGTTCTAAAAATAATAGGATAATAATAAAATAAAATAAAAAAAAAAAAAAACAAAAAAAACAAACCAAGATAAAAAGAAAAAAAAAAAAGAAAAAGAATAATAGGATCCCTGAGAACAGTGTGAAAGAGACAATCTTTTCTATAATAGCATGACTCTAGGAGCTGGGTCTTCACTATGTGCAGAGGCGGAGACTTGTATAACTGTAAAGGCGCTCACAATGAGATCATAAATGCTGCTATTCCTCTCCCCAGCCTGATGTGGTTTTGCCTGGGATTTCAGATTTTACCCCAGACTGACATCTTCCTGTCCTGTTGCTTGTGGTTGTCTTTGTTTCATGAAGCATGAAACTCCATTTTTAAGCATTAAAGTCCGAAGGGAAAAAGTGAAAGATAACTTAAAATGCTGTGTGTAGTCTAATGGAAAAAAAAAAAAACATACAACCTATATAACAATTTTAAAAGGAAATAACTTTGACTAGGCCAGGACTATGCAGTGCATGCCATGCACTTTTCTATAAAGCCAGCAAAACAGCTTTAAAGATGTTTTGAAAATTATTATCCTCAGTTGGACATGACTAAAGGTTTGGTGATAGAATTTTTTGTTGTTCATCTTTTTCCTTTTTAAGTTAATTGTGCAGAATGAAGACTATAGTTAATTTACATTTAGAGCTAAAATACCTAATTTGAATCTTGAAAATATAAATTTCTCTTATTTCTCTGCTTTCCATCTTTCAGCTGAAATCCTATGAAAGGAACCTGACTCTAGGGGACATTACAGAGGGACAGCAGGAAGATGCAAAATGAGAGACAAAAGCCTTTCTCCTATAACTAGTAGTTCTCTCTGAGGATTGCTCCCTTTTCAATCTTAAGCATGTCTGATTTCAGCAGTTTTTATAATTATATCTCTGAAAATCATCTGACCACAATTTTTTTTTCTTTTTTTTTTTTTAATTATCAGCTGCAGGTGTGTGGGGAACCTGCAAATGAACTCCAGTGTTTACTTCCTAAATTCAAAAATTTGTCCCTCACTGTTTTGATCTGTGGGGGAGTGAGAACTCTTTTTTGTTCCACAGAGATAATGTTTGATTTCAAATGTGGGTTTTGACAGGGTCCACAGAAACTTGGGGGGCTGGACGGGTCATTGCCACCCTGTTTTCTCAAGGGCGAGGTATGGTTTTCAACCAGATAAAGAAAATCAGCTAGAGGTTTTTAGGTCTGAACTTGTCATGTTTCAGTTGCTTTCATCTAATTGCTTTGCTATAGCAAAAAAAAACCAAACCAAACCAAACCAAAACAAAACTGACATGAGATTAGCAGGAGGCTTCAGAGTTAGGGGAAAGCAACGTCCATCTCTGCATACGACACATCTTTCAGAACTATGAAGTCAGGAAGTGCTTCAAACACTTCCTGACTTCATTTGTCACAGTTAGCAGACAAACAGGTTTTCTGTTAGACATGAGGCCTTACTCAACACCCAGCTCAGCTGTTCAGATGATCAATTAATAAAAATATACTTCTCTGTGCTCTTGTGTATTTTCTTCATCCCCAAAGATGAAGAGATGCTTCAGAAAGCATGTTTTTAACAGGAATATGGCTTTTCTCTTACTCTGATTTTCAAATAAATAGCTAATGGCTACAGGGCAAAGAAACCAATTATAATAAGAAATGAACAAAGGAAATCTAGAGAATATAAATACTTGGTCATTCCTTATTGATGATTGCTGAATATGCAATATTTTATTAATAATAGGATAACCTTTTTGACACAGATTTACTCCGAATAACTTTAGGTTTTATCTTCCTCAATGAACTATTTTTCATATTGTTCTTCTTAGTATCGTACTTCTTTACCAACCTTTCAAATACTAATTTACAAATAATAGTGAAAAAAAGAGGGATAGCTACCAGGTGGCTTCCCTTGAGAGTAAAAAAAAATAAATATACATATATATATA
>NW_008615168.1:0-371 GCF_000691845.1 Merops nubicus | reverse complement strand
CACCCACCGAGGGATGCCGCGTCCCACGGCAGCGGCCGAGAGGAAAAAAAACACCTTTACTGTGCCCGAGGGGAAAAAAAAGGGATCATAACGCTCCTCTGGGCTGCGACCAATGTCGCTTTACGCTTGTGTCGGCGCAAAAGTTACTTCAGACCGTCCCAGAGACTTTTATTTGTTTGTTTGTTGTATAGCGGAAAGAAGGTATTCAACGATTTAGAAAGAGAATATATCAAAGTTGACGAGAACTTACTTGCTTTAGGTGCACGCGTTGACAGCCGGCATCTTCCTCCAAGAGTTTTAACAGGTCACATTTTCCCGTGGAAGTAGTACCCTTCTCAATCCCATTCGTAAATTAAATCCCTTTAAAAGGT
>NW_008615167.1:0-5217 GCF_000691845.1 Merops nubicus | reverse complement strand
GAGTGGGATTTTCCCTGCCCGAGACGCCCGGCCGGCAGCGCCGGGGGCAGCGAGGGGATGGAGCAGAGCCCCGCTCGGGTCACGGACACCCCTGGCTGCTCTCACACCACCTTCTCCTTCCTTTCCCCAAACACAGCGGAGCCAAAGCCAAGGCTTGGATGCCAGCACTGGACAACAGGTCCTTCAGCCACTCAGGTTCTCCACCCCAGTTTAACTCCACCACCCCACCGTCTTCGCCCCGTCGCAGTGAGGTGTGTGGGTGGTGGGGAGGGAGCATCTGGCCAGCTCCCTGGGGGCTCTCACCACGGAGGACAGCTCTGCCCCCAAACCCAGCGCCCTGGCACGCCTCTGCCCAGCCCAATCACCTCCTGCGCCATGGCCGAGATCTCATTAAGTGGGCTTTGCAGCCAGGATCAAACCGCAGCTGCTAAGAACAGCCTGGGGCAGCGTAAACTGCAGCCTGAATTCCCATTTTTATGTCAGTGAACTGTCTTCTCTCTGCCTTAACTTCTCCTCAACGCTTGGGAACTTGACTTGAACATCCAGTCTGTCCTCAGTGTATCTTTATCTTGGAAAGAGCTTTTCCACACTCAATTTCTGACCTGTTAGGTACCTCAGGCCTGTCAGACCCCACCAAATGCTTCTACTCCCTCTTTGCATCCTACTTTTCAACTCTATAGGAAGGAGTGTTTCTCATTATTGATTTATCTGTCTTCACTACAGTCTTTATCTCAATGAGCTGGTCCATCTATAGGGTAGCTTACAAACATCTGCAGCCTGGAACAAACACTTGGGAACCACTCAAACTACTTTTTACAACAGGCAGTCAGCACATCAGGTAAGACAAGAACTGTAGTGTGGAAGCACATGGTTGTATGGCAGGTTGCATCACAAGGAAACATAACTGGGAAATGTACTAAAAAAGAGTAACTGTTCCCATTGTTATTGTAACTGACTACCAGCAAAGCAGTGCAGAGTCTGGGGAAAATTACAAATGCTTTTCCTCCTGCTTTAGGATGGGAAAAGAGATCTCTTTGCAGGAGAGAATAGATGGAGAGGTACGTGAGAGCAGAGCAAAAAATTAAAGCCCAAGTTACAGATTTCCAGGAGACATGTCTGAATCCTGGGTGCATCTTTTCTGCCTAGAGAGCCACACGACCTCTTTAAAAACCCGCTGGACCAGTGTGGTCCAAGCCTCCACTCTCCAAACCCCCCAGGGAGACACTCTGCTGTCCTCCAGCAGGAGGCCCCTGGCAGACGTGGAGATAAAAGCGGAGGGTTTGGCAGGAGAGCCCCGTGGCTCCTGGGTGCTGGTGCCTGCCCTATCGTGGCCACGCAGGGACCACAGCTTCCTCCAGCCTGTCCTCGGCGCTTGGGGCTGGGCACAAGACCCCAAACCCGCCTCTGTCCTGCCTCTGTCCACCAAGAACCCCAGGCACTTCATCCTGTCCCAGCCTGCCCAGCCTTCCCTGCCCGCTGCCTCCCGCTCCGCCTGGCAAACCCATTCAGCTGGTGGTCAAGCTGAGTTTTGAGAAGGGGAGAGAGACTGAAAATAAATATCAGGATGCCTGCGCCTTTAAAAGAATTTTCATTTATAGGCTCCTCTCCTCTTCCACCATTTCAGTGATCTATATGCAAATATGCTAATGAATGCAAATTAAGACACCACTTTTAGTCCCAATTTAATAGAAAGCATTAAAATACCTTTTTTTTTTTCCCCAAAAAACTCCATATGCATGAAGGAAGGGCTTTTTTAAATTTATTTTATTTATTCTTTAATTTTTTTAACTTTTTGTTGAAGTCACATCCAGCAGCAAACACACCATCAAAGTGCTGGAGACAAGGAGGGGAAATCTGACTGACATTACCAGGTGCCAATTACTAAGATCTTGTTCTTCTTCTGGGAGGACTGTGAATTCATTTCTTCTGTTTTTTAAAAGGAGCTATTAAAGCTGATGGTACAGCTCCCCTGCTCTCACTCCTAGTCTCCCCCACACCTCAAACGGAATAAACCTGGCATGGAATGAAGCCCATCACATCCATAAAGATGTTGTTGCCTGTTGGGTTACACTCACTTCTCTGAGGGACAGGTGTGGAAAAGCACCAGGGAGCAACGAGCTTCATCCCGACTCCATGGGAGGGCTACCTCCTGACAGGGGGCTGCTGCAGGAGCTGTAATTAAAGCCTGGTACTTGGGGGGGCTGTAATAGTGCTACAAGCCAACACTATTGCCAGGGGATTTCCAGGACTCCCGTTGCCTGAGAAGTCTCCAACCCCAGCGTTTGTCTCCCAGCTTTTCCAAGATACGCTGAGCTCAGTTAAATGCACAAACCCTCCCAAACCCGACAGGTGCAATGCTAGCTTATGTTAGCACCACTGTCAAAGTCTACAGCAAAATAAACTGTGACTCATCTTTCAAAGAATATTTTAAATACAAATCTTTCCACTCAAGTAGAATCATGGTTTTAACCAAAACTTTTTGAGATGAAAAATGTAACTGAAGCAACGGTCAGACTTTTCAACAGATCCAAAGTAATTCTACATAGCTGATCAGTTACAGAAAGAAATGCCATTTTTCTTCAAGTATTTCATTTGGCTGTTTTCTAAAGGAAAAGTTTCTGCCCTTACTAACTTTTCACCTAGAACCGTTGCCTCATTTTGTTTTAAAAAGGTTCAAAATGGTGTGAAACCTAAACGGTTGCCTCCATTTAACCCAAAGCAACTTTAAACATATTTATACACGAATTTTAATTGAGAAGCAGGAAATTGCTCTTCACCCAGCCGTACCTGCTGCGCAGCCCCTTCCCCCAGCTTTGCACAACCAGTGCCACAAGGCCTGTTCGGAGAACAAAAGCAGCCAGACTCCACTCTGCTGACTGGGTTTTATCTGTGGTAATTTTACCTCCTCCACAAGGCAGTGGGCCAGACTCTTTTTGCAGCAACACTAGAGTAAATCGAGATCAAAGCCTCCCCTCCAGGATAATGGTACTGTTACTCAGGGATTTACACAGCTCGGGCAAGGATGAGAATCCTGCCCCTGCCCTGAGCAGGAGCCCCTACCCTTCAGCTCCTTGCTGAACGTCCTTCGCACTGCCCGGAGCGCAGCATTTTCAAGTGAAAACTGTGTTAACAATGATCGATAGACAGAACAAGCAACTGGCTGCGTGACACAGTTCTTCCTGGATGAGAGCAGGGACAACCAACTCGCCCACGCCAGCTCTGGCAGTGCCAGCCGGGCAGCCGCTCACCCAGCTGGCACCCTGCTGCCAAACCCCACTCGCCACCATCCCCCTCCTCTGCCGTGCCACGGCGGCAGCTCACCGGGGGGACCAAGGCAAAGAGCTTGCCTGGTCTAACCCGGATGGCACCTTGCTTGGTCTAACCAGGATGGCACCAGGTCAAACAGCTTGCCTGGTCTAACCCTGATGGCACCAGGCTAACCCGGGACCCGTCGCCTCCAGGAGCTGCAGCACAGCAGCTGATGGGCACGACGCTGGACGTGGAGGTGCTGGACACACCACGTGCCAGCTCGCTGGCTCTGCCCATCGCTGGCGTTTGCCTGCACGTCGCTGGGCCTTTGGGTGCCCCCGGCAAGGGGCGAGCTGCCCGAGCAGGGGTGAGCCCGAGAGCCTCCACCTAGCCTGTGATACACAGTCTGTATGATACGATGGACGCCACAGCTTTGTCCCTGGGACAGTAATTGTCCTGTTTGCTTACAGTTTGCTGCTTGTTTCTCCTCTCCACAAAGCATGCTGCAAGTAACATGAAAGCACAAAGTGGATAAATAGGCTCCTCTGACATGATTGGGCACATCTCTGAATGTTTATGGCAGAGAACAGATATTTAGATATTTACAGGGAATATGTTTTGTCGGTGCCAAACCCCAGGTTTTGCTGTCAGAAAAAACAAACACGAGCACCGAAACTTGCCTTCAAATGGAAATCTGCACAGAAGAGAGTGATTTCCCCATCAAACCAGTTTTATTAGTTATAAATATCTAATTATTTGTACCACGTGCTGGGTTACCAAAGATTTTACATGCAACTTTTATATCATGTGTAGGAGTCTTCATATAAAAAGACCTAAGTATCTACATATAAGTATCTACATATATATAAATGAACCTGATTTGAATGCCACCTGAAAGATTTTTGTTCGTTCTCCTTTTTCCTGGATTTTTTTAAAATAAAGGTTGGGAAAAAAAAAAGAGAAAAAAAAGAAATTCTCTCTAAGCAGGAATTTTCCTGGCCTTGACCACCTACCACTCTAGTAATGCTATTAATGAGATGCTCACACCTCTGAATTTTCCAGCAGACTCTCTTCCTTGATGGCTTTTCTAACATCTCTTCAGTGCTGTTCTGGTAATTTTGTAAAGGCACATTCATGAAAAACACACTCCAAACACACTCAAGACTCAGCAAAGACCATGACTCCAAACGCCAGAATTAATGAAGTCAGTAAACATCACAAACACTACATACAAAACTCACACGTAATACGCAGGGTATGTATCCTAAAACATACACAAAATCCTTCTGACTCAAGCCCAAACTCCTACACTGGCCTCAACACAAGGAAAAACACACACAAATCTACATACAGACGCACTATATAGGCATATGCCCACACAACAAACACCGAGACAGAACAAAAACACACACACGCAGCTCGATAAACACACACATCTCAGCCATACATACATTACCTACCCAAACCACAAAAAACAGAGCCTAAATATAAACTCCTCCCCAACAATACACAAACATCCCCCCAAAACACACCACGCACACCAACGCCTGCCAAGTATAATCACAAATACACACAGCAAATACCTTCTTCAAAACACACAGCTCATCAGAGGCAGCCTACTAACTAGAGAAAAAAGGAGCTCCATGTATATATTTAAAGGTTCAACACCTTATGTCAGCTTTTCCTTTCTAAGGAGTGGGGAGAATGATGGACAGAGGGGACGGACAGAGGGGAAGGAGAGACTGGGCAGGAGGTGATAGGGAGGAGGAAAATGGAAGTTGCTTTGTGGGGAAGAATATGGATCAGGCTGTCATCTGGAGACCCATCTTCATCCAGAATTAATGCACTAAAGTTCTTTGGTTGTACTCTAAATGGTTTTAAAGAGACAGCAGAAGCTGTGCTCTGGGTGCCAGGCGCTCGGCACCTTGGCTGGCTGGCACTGCCAGGTGGAGCAGGCAGCAGGCTCAG
>NW_008615166.1:1551-7100 GCF_000691845.1 Merops nubicus | reverse complement strand
GGGGCCAGCAGGTGCCAGACTGAGCACTGCTCTGTCCCAGCCGCCCGGGCACCTGCCCTGCACCCCGCAAATACCAGCAGCTCCGGAGAAGGGTTTCCTTAGCTCTTAATTGAATTACATTGCCACAGAAAGCCGAGAAGTCGTAGCTCATTAGAGCCTCTTGTGTCCCATTATAACAGTGTGTGTTGCCTTTGCGGATTGTCATTATCATATATTACTGCGGGACTCAGCAGTGCTGTTTGTTTATGCATTACATTTTTTTCTGCTTACCCAGGCTGCCCTGGCTCCCCAGCCCGTTCCTGGGCTCGGCTCAGCTCCCCGCTCCACAGCAGTGCCCGGATGGGAGGCGGCAGCAGCTTCATGCCAGGGATGTGGGCAGAGGGACTCACTGTGCTGTCCCCAGAGCCGTCCCTGCCTGTGCTGCAGCTGCTCCTCGGGCAGCTCTGGGATGTGCCCGTGCTGGGTGCTGCAGCCTGGTCGGGTGCTCAGCACTGCACTGGGTCTCCCCACGTCCCCTTTGAGTATTGGGGTGGCTATGGAAAAAAAAAATCTCTCTGGTATCTGCAATGCAAAGGCGGCCTTGCTGCTGTGAAATCACACTCTATATTCTGCCCAGGTTTATACGAGTGAATTATGCAAATCTGTGATGGAAAACATTCTTCCTCTCATCCTCGGGAGTGTAAAACCTTAGTCAATAATTCATACCTGCACGTCTCAGACTGGAGGCTTTCTCTTCATTATAGTGTGCGCTTGGTTATTTGTCTTTCACGTTTTATTGTCTACCCCAGTGTAATGCTATGCATTATAAAATTTATCAGCTTCATTATTTTATGATCCTGAGCCGTATAATGCAGCGAGACAATTCCACTTTGGGCTGCATGGCCTCTTGGTGAGCCCCACGTCCACCGCCTCCCCAGCGGGGTCTGCGGGCTGTCCGGGGCTGGGCAGCTGCAGGTGGCACCCAGCCGTCCCCCGGGCACACGGGTGACCCCCTGCCTCCCTCCAGTCCCGGCCATGATCACCTCCCACCCCAACACCACCATCGCCATCAAGGGCCAGACCAAGGAGCTGAACTGCACGGCCCGGGGCGAGCGGCCCATCATCATCCGCTGGGAGAAGGGGGACACGGTCATCGACCCCGACCGCAACATGCGCTACGCCATCGCCACCAAGGACAACGGCGACGAGGTCATCTCCACCCTCAAGGTGAGGGGCAGGCTCTTCTGTGCTGGCAGGGACACCTGCCTGTGCTGAAAGGTGATGAAGGGGGGCCTGGGGAGGATGTCAGCGGTCTCTGAGTGGTCGCCAGTGGGTGCTGCAGAGGCTGGCACTATCGCTGGGCTCCCAGGGTGGAAAAATCAAACCCAGCGGGGAGGGATGTTAGAAACTCATCTCTAGGCAGCAGGACTGTGCAGCTGCTGCCCTGGCATGCTGCGGTGCAGCCAGGCAAAGCACCCAGCCAGCACTTGGACTTGTATGGGCAGTGCAGGAGTTAGCTCTGCCCTGGGACCGCACAGGGAGCTGGGCTTCTGACTTTACCCCAGTTAAAAACTCGCTACCTTCTGCTTGCTGTGACAAGCCCCTGGATTTTGCACTAGATCTCAGCTGCTCGTACAGTGGGCTGTGGTTGTGAATGTGTTTTGCAGCACCAGGGATGTCTGCACTCAGATTTTCAGTGCAGGTCTGAGCCAGGGCCCGGGGCTTTGGAGGGTGACCTGCCCCGCCAGCACGGCTCTGGAACTGGGCTGTCATGCTGGGGGAGGGCGAGGACACGGGGCACAGGGTGGCTTGGCCTGAGCTGGCTCCTCTTCCCCTGAAATGTTCATAGCTGAAACCAGCTGACCGTGGGGACTCGGTCTTCTTCTCCTGTCACGCCATCAACTCCTACGGCGAGGACAGAGGCTTGATCCAGCTCACCGTCCAAGGTACGCGCTCCCTCAGGGTGTGAAGCCTCGCTGCGAGGGTCCCCCCGCTGCCGGGGGGCTTCTCTGCCTGTCGTCCTCAACCTGCCCGTGTCTCCCCAAGAGCCCCCTGACCCACCGGAGCTGGAGATCCGCGAGGTGAAGGCACGGAGCATGAATTTGCGGTGGACGCAGCGGTTTGACGGGAACAGCATCATCACCGGCTTCGATATCGAGTACAAGAACAAGTCTGGTAGGTGCTGGCCGACCTCCCCTCCCCTCCCCGTGCCATCGTGGCCCCCGGCAAGCAGCAGGGCTGGGGGCTGTCTGTGGCCCCTGTCCTGGGGCTGTGCTGTGCAGGCAGGTGCGGGCCCGTTTTTGCCTACAAGGGAATATTCTCCATCCCAATTCCTTTTGTGAAGAAAGGAGAGAGCAGCATTAATGAAACACATTAGTTTGTGCTGGGTGGGAGCATTTGAAAGGGAATACTAAAAGACACAATATTTGCAAAAAAGCCAAAGCTAGACCACACAACAGTGTGGAGGAGGGAAGTGGCATCTGGGTGGGGGCCGGGGCAGAAGCTGGAGGTGCTTGGGGACTTGCCCTGCCTGAGCTCGGCCCCTCGGCACTGCGGATGTTGGGACAAGATGTGGGTGCTGACCCTCTTGCCTTACACTGCTGCTTTTCCAGATTCCTGGGACTTCAAGCAGTCCACACGCAACATCTCCCCGACCATCAACCAGGCGAACATCGTGGACCTCCACCCAGCCTCTGTGTACAGCATCCGCATGTACTCCTTCAACAAGATCGGGCGCAGCGAGCCCAGCAAGGAGCTCACCATCAGCACGGAGGAAGCAGGTGCTGCTCCTGCCCTGGGTGCTGGGGATGGAAAATCCTCAGCTGAGCGTTTGCCTGATGGTGAGATCCTCTCCCCGGTGCTTCTCAACATCCTCTTTTGGGTCTGTTTCTTCACAGCTCCCGATGGACCTCCGATGGATGTCACCTTGCAGCCAGTGACGTCCCAGAGCATCCAGGTCACCTGGAAGGTGAGCGGGGCTGGGGCAGTGTGTGGGCTTCCCCTGGGCACGGGGGCTTGGGCAGCTCTGAACGTCATCCCAAGCCTCTGAGGTGGCAGCTTGTCCTGGGACCCAGTGTTTCATCAGTGGTATGAGGGCCAGGAAGAGCTTCCTGGGCCAAATGAAAGCCTGAAGGCTGGTGGGCAGCTTGGCTGCATCACACAGGGCCCTTATTAATCATATTTTGTAACAAGTTCATTATCTCATAGGACATCTGTGAGGGGCCATGATGGGGAGAGAGGATAAATATGTAAAAACTGAGATACAGTGTTGCAAAGTGTTTGAGCAAAGATCAATAAAACTTGGAATCGGATTTATTTTTCCAAAGGTGCATAATGAAAAGTAAAATTGATTATAAAGTTAGGACTTCGGAATGAACTGGTAAGTCAATAAATTAAGGGTTCCAGCTTCTCCCCTCTACCCCCTTAAGCACTGAAAAACACATTAATGGAAAATAAGATTCACTTGAAAGATAAGTCACTTCATTTTAAGAGTATTTCAGTAAGATGGATCACCCTGGCTTTGTAACATAAATTTGCAATCAACTCTATTGATTTCTTAGTGCTTCAGAGAAATATTGTTAAGATTGATCTCAGCCTGGCCTCGTGTGTTTTTAAGGCTGTTGGACTTGGGGTTTTCCCTCCTCCAGTCAGGGAATGGCACCAGTCAGGCACATCCCTCTGCCCAGCCAGACCTGCCCCTCCAGTGGCCTCTGAGGGCCCTCGGGACTTTTTTGTCACTATTCTGCCATTTGGAACATGTGCCCAACTGCTGCTGTGGGGAGAGAGCTTAGAGTCATTGAGGAAAGCCACTTGGGAGGGGTGGCAGGGGCAAGGGGCCCCGTGAGCCTCCAGGCCCCCCGAGGTGCTGGCTGGGCAGCGCAGACAGCGCTCTCCTGCCCTCCTTCCTCAGGCCCCAAAGAAGGAGCTGCAGAACGGGGTGATCCGTGGCTACCAGATTGGCTACCGGGAGAACAGCCCGGGCAGCAACGGGCAGTACAGCATCGTGGAGATGAAGGCCACGGGAGACAGCGAGGTCTACACGCTGGACAACCTGAAGAAGTTTGCCCAGTACGGGGTGGTGGTGCAGGCGTTCAACCGGGCGGGGACGGGGCCGTCGTCCAGCGAGATCAACGCCACCACGCTGGAGGATGGTAAGGCTGTTCCTGGCCCCAGGCTGGCTGGCTTTCCTGCTCCCCGGGGCCAAATCCCACCTGGGGGTCTCCCAGCCCTTCCTGGGCAGGTCTTGGGGTGGATGCTGCCTGAGGGCAGATTTGGCTCTTGGCTGTGTGCATGGTCACGACTGCCCCAGGGAGGAGTTGTGAGCATGAGGATGCCAGGACAGCCGTGGCACCAGGTGCCACAACAAGAAGGGTGTCAAGGTGTATTTAGATGCTGCCAAAGCAGCAGGGAGGTTTCCCTCTGGGGAAGATCACCAGTGGCCTTGGCTGTTTTAAAAAGAAAGAGAACAAAGTTTTGCAGTGCGATTGCTCTGCAGTTTTTCATACTTAATTAAGGCTCTTGTTAGCCTGTCAAACCATGATCATTTCCTGGCTGCATTAGCACTCCTCCTGGGGTATTCAAGGGCCCCTGTTTTAGCAGTAGTGTCTTTTCCATAATTATATTACCTTAATTTTGTTCAAACGGACTATCTGTATTAGTTTATTATACTCTGTCCCTAATTACATGGTGCTTATATTTTTGCACCTAAGTAATATGAAACAATAATCATTTTCAAAGGGGATCGTTACGGTGATGTATTATCGTTTAAACACTCATAAAAATTAGTGTTACCTCTTAGGGGGCAATGGGATCTAATTACCTCACATCCAGCCAGCTCTCCCACTCTCCCCTCGCTGGGGAGCGCAGCGTGTCCCGGTGTCCTCCCTGTCCCTGTGAGCACGGGGGTCTTGCCTGCCTCAGAGGGCCAGGAGGAGGAGAACTGCCCACTGGAGGCAGATGGCTGCGCTCACCCAGCCCTGGTGCTCCCCGTGCCGGGCAGGACCCAGCTCCAGGGGCTCGAGCAGCCAGAGCAGAGGGGCAGGAGTGTGGTGGGGTCCCATGCGGGTGCAGTGGGGGGCTGACCTGTGGGACCCGAATCCTTCAGCCTAGCATCTGCCACCTTCCATTCTCCTGCTTATTGTCCTCCGCGTCCATCCCCCCCTCAGTGCCCAGCCAGCCCCCCGAGAACGTGCGGGCCATCTCCATCACGTCAGACGTGGCCGTGATCTCCTGGTCGGAGCCCCCGCGCAGCACCCTCAACGGGGTGCTCAAGGGTTACCGGGTCATCTTCTGGTCCCTCTACATGGACGGAGGTGAGTGCCTGTGGAGAGCAAATTACACGGGGGGCCCGGATGGGTGGCAGCGTGGGGCTGACGGGCCCCGTCTCTCTGCAGAGTGGGGTGAGATGCAGAACATCACAACCACACGGGAGCGAGTGGAGCTGCGGGGCATGGAGAAGTTCACCAACTACAGCGTGCAGGTGCTGGCCTACACCCAGGCTGGCGACGGCGTCCGCAGCAGCGTGCTCTACATCCAGACCAAGGAGGACAGTAAGTGATGCCGCCCGGGGG
>NW_008615166.1:0-1174 GCF_000691845.1 Merops nubicus | reverse complement strand
GCCTGCCCGGCCTGGGAAGCGCCAGATGCTGGGGAGGCGCAGCTGGGCAGGGTAAGGCTGAGCCCTGAGCCGTGGCAGATTACGGAGATGGCCATTAAAAGCCAATCACGGTTTCTAAACCAGAGCCAGGGCTCCAATTAACCCTCCTGCCTTTGGCTCGGCAGCGGACCGGAGCCACCCATGGAGAGGTGTCCTGTGGGTAATGGGGTGACGATGGGGCGGGCGCTCACCTGCAGACCTGGCCTGGCTTGTGCCTGCCTGATATCGGCATGGAAATGCTGTGGCAGCTCCTCGCCAGCGTGGTTAGGTGCTGCCACCTTGCTGGGCTGGGCAGAGACCCCAGAGCCATGAGCCATGGCAGCACCAGCTCTGCCACGCTGTCCCTCCTTCAGTTCCAGGTCCGCCGGCCGGCATCAAGGCTGTGCCATCCTCTGCCAGCAGCGTGGTGGTGTCCTGGCTGCCGCCGGCCAAGCCCAACGGCATCATTCGGAAGTACACCATCTTCTGCTCCAGCCCCGGCTCGGGGCAGCCGGTACGGGACGGGCACGGGGCGAGGCTGGAGATGCGCCAGGGCGTGCCAGGGGAATGCTGAGCTGGCCGAGCAGGAGGGAGGGCTGATGCCAGGCAGCGGTGGCAGCAGCAGAAGTCCCTGGGGCCAGGTCCCTGCACTGCAGCGTTGTAGGGCCCCCGTGGGTGCTCTGTGTCAGGGCTGAGTCCTATCCTCTGTTCCCTTCCTCCGGCACCTACACTGCTCTGCGCTTGCTCCAGAAGGGGAGATGGAGCCTGGCCCCATCCCTCCTTCGTGAGGGAGAGGTTGATGGGAGGTCTGCAGACTAATGCTTATCAAAAGCTCCTTCTCAAACTCATTTCACTATCTGAGCCTCTGGTTTCCAGGGCAACATAATCTTTTCATCAAAGCAACTGGTAAAACCACTGGGATCCGATATTGTTTTCTTGGCATCTTGTCAAAACTGTCATTTGGGTAAAAAAAAATTATGTATACTATACAATATTCATATAGGTGTCTGCTCGTGGGGTACATTTACATCTGTGGGCCCCACAAGGGCACGCGTTCGAAGGTGGCGAATGCACAGCTACCTCTGCGCGGCAGCACGTTTGCACACACAAACACCATGTCCCTCCCGTGGCACGGGGCCTGATGAGCCCCCAGCCC
>NW_008615165.1:0-472 GCF_000691845.1 Merops nubicus | reverse complement strand
ACAGAGTACTTTGCAGTGAGGTCAACACACAAACAAAATAGGACAGAGTACTTTGCAGTGAGGTCAACACACAAACAAAATAGGTGTGGCAAAGTCACAATTGTAAGTGCAACCCAGGAAACTTTCTTGGCCTGGGGTTACACTTCATGTGTGATATTATTCATCTGAAATGCTGGAAAGAAAGAACAGGCTAATACAGTAAATTTTGCAATTGGTAAAGTCAGGAACGAAGATGCAGAGAGCTTGAAGACGCAGAAGGAATGAAGACGCAGAAGGAATGAAAAACTACTTCAGATAAATAGTGTCAGAAAAAACATGCTTATTAACTTCAGAGATAAAGTGCTGTGTTTACCCTCAAAAAAGTACGTTCTCATTGTTCCCACCACAATACCAGATTTGCAGAAACTGCCTCACATGGTTAGCTATACTTCTTGTTAGCACTATAGTTGGCTCTCCAGTTCCGAAAATTATC
>NW_008615164.1:0-283 GCF_000691845.1 Merops nubicus | reverse complement strand
GCTGCTCCCTGGGGTTATTCCTGCCCCGGGGGGGGATGAGGAGGAGCCCCAGGACCTGCCCCCCAGCCCGGGCCCTGTGCTCACCACGGTCAGGAGGGCTCCTTTCCTGAAGCAGGGGTGGAAGGAGATGAGCTGGGGCTGGGCACCGCGCTCGCCTCGCAGGAACCCGCTGTGGGGAGGAGATGCCAGGGTCAGTGCCAGGCCCCAGGGACAGACCCCACCCCGGGGAGCTCCTGTGCCACGGTGACGGGCACCAGGGGGTTCAACCGTGGGGTCCTTGGGG
>NW_008615163.1:1257-1828 GCF_000691845.1 Merops nubicus | reverse complement strand
CTGGGGTCCCCCCTGACCTCATCAGACCTCGTGGGGACCCCAACACCTCCTGGGCCCTCATGACAACTGCCAAGCCCTCCCCACCCTATTGTCCCCAACCCTGTCCCCACAGCCCCACGGCCACCCCACCACACAGACCCAGAGCCAGGCTCTCAGAAAGGACTTTTTTAAGCCACAGAAAAGGGGAGAACGAGGGGCAGGAGGGTGGGGGGCGCCCACGGGTGGGGCACACGCTCAGGACGGGCACCCGAACATGGTCAAGGACTCGGCGAACATGACGAAGTCCTGGCAGCGGGCCTGGAGGTCGGGCTGCTGGCACGCCTCCTCCGAGGGCCAGGCCTCCAGCCACGTGTCCTTGCTGATGAGGTAGGAGAAGCTGGGGACGAGAGGGGACAAGAGCTCAGAAGGGGGGACGGGGACAACGGGGTGCACAACCCCCTACGAGGCACCGGAGGATCTGGGGCATGGGGGGAGGAGGCGATGTCCGTGGAGGAGTGTCCCCAAGGGCCAGGTGTCTGTGTCCCCATGTCCCCTCCACCCATGTCCCAAACATATCAGGTCCCGGTGTATC
>NW_008615163.1:251-615 GCF_000691845.1 Merops nubicus | reverse complement strand
GGTGTCTCTGTGTCCCCACGTCCCCTCCACCCATGTCCCCAACATCCCAGCTCCAGGTGTCTGTGTCCCCACGCCCCACAGCTCGTGTTCCTCCGTTCCCCTGTCCCCACAGTGGTGGCCCCAGCAGTGTCCCCACACTTGTCCCCGTGCCCCTACCTGCTGCCGGTGGCCCACAGGTCGCTGGCCATGCCCCAGAGCAGGTAGTCCTGCCCCACCTGCAGCCTCAGGGCGTCCCGGCACTGCTGGTGGCTCACGAAGGTTCTGTTGCTTCCTGCTGGGACCTCGTCGGTGCCTGTCCCGGGGGAGGCCACACGGGTGACACGTCACCTCCACCCCGAGACGACAGGGACACCCACTTTGCCGT
>NW_008615163.1:0-231 GCF_000691845.1 Merops nubicus | reverse complement strand
CAGGCGGCCTTGGGGCCACCCCCCCACCGCTGGCACCACCTCCCTTGAGCCTTCCCCAGCCCCCTTGGGTGCCCCCATCCCCCGGCTGCCACCAGCTCTCAGGAGTGTCCCCATCACCCGGGGGTGACACCAGCCCCCCCGGGTGTCCCTCCTCAGCACCCTTGGAGGATGCCAACGCCCCTGGGGGTCCCCAAGCCCCTCTGGTGACACTGACCCTCCTGCTTGGCCCCA
>NW_008615162.1:3536-10518 GCF_000691845.1 Merops nubicus | reverse complement strand
CGGTTTTGAGCTCGGTGTTCAGCTGCATAATGCATTAAATGGATGAAGACATTTTAATGCTGCCTGTTTGATGCAGGTCTTTGCAGCTCTTGGTGAGATAATTACATATTTTTCACTTGAAAGAAAAATTAGTCGGTCTCTGTCTGAAGAGGGTGGTGAGATGGTCTCCTCAGAGCTGGCCCGTTTGCCCAGCACTGTGAGGCCCATCGGTCCTGAGGGCAGCTGGCAGAAGCAGGGCTGTAGTTCCTGAGGTTCTCATCATCAGGATATGTTTAATTGTAAGGGGACTGTTTCTGACATCCCATCTCTGACCCGCTGGTGACCGTGTGAACTTGTTAACTTTTTTTACCTTTTTCTCAGAGTTTCCTTTTTCTCCTCTTTGCTAGTGAGTGATGAATCGAGTCGTGACTCGGAGGCTGCTCCTCGAGAGCATGTGGGCCCTGGCAGCTCTGTGCAGCCCCGAGAGGAGAAGCAGGAGCCCGTGGTGGTTCGACCCTACCCACAGGTTCAGATGCTGACCCAGCACCACCCTGTCCAGTCTGGTGCCCCTGTGACAGTGACAGCACCACCAGCACACCTGACTCCAGCTGTGCCCCTCTCCTTTTCGGATGGACTGATGAAGGTAATGGGGAAATTCATATTTCATAAGGGAAAAAACACAGTCTGTATTACAAAGTAAGAGTGCTGAGCAAAAATAAATAACATCAAAACCTTTCCTGCCCCTGTTTCTTACACCTTCCTTGTGTGCTTCTCCTGACTCTGCTGCCTGGTGGGTTTAGCTGTCCCATATGGTGCACTGAGGGCACTGTGTAATCTCACAGTGTTATTTTTGAGGGTGATGTTGTTTGTGTATCTCTTAAGAGCAGAATGATTTTGGTCAGTTTCTGAAGTCTTCCCTTTTCTCAATGGGAGTGGATGGGACTATCTGTTTAACTGTTAGCAGCCAGTGTCTGTAGGGCAATACCAGAGCCCAGACAGGTTCCACTCAGGACCTGTGGTATATGTTAGGAGCTGCACGTTTCTGGTACCAATGATGCCCTTTCTTTGTGCCAGGTGAAAATAAAATAGCTCTACGTGACCAAAACCCTTCCTCTCCTCATACCTCGCTGTACTTGCCCTCGCACACAGCTGGCTGTCTCTGCAGGCTCTGACACTCAGAGGTTGCTCCTGTTTGGCCTGACCAGGTTTCTGTCTGTTGCAGCCCCCCCTGAAGCCCACCATGCCCAGCCGGCCCATCGCGCCCGCCCCGCCCTCCACGCTCGCCGCTCCCACCAAAGTTCCTGGGCAAGTTACTGTCACCATGGAGAGCAACATACCCCAGGCTCCAACCATCCCCGTGGCAACCATCAGCGGGCAGCAGGTCTGTGTCCTGCTCTTCCTGCCCCAGCTCCCTGCGTGGTCAGCCCCACACCCGGGTTGGGATGTTGGAGCTGGGCTCCTGCAGCAGGGGGGGTGGCGGGTGAGCTGCCACGCGCAGTGGCCACGGGCTTGGGGCTCCAGTCCAGGCTGGAGCATTCAACCTCAGAGTCAGGTACCTCTAGCTCTTGAGGAAGCTGCTGGTTTCTGTAATGATCTGACCGATGTCCCAGTGAGGCTGTGGCAGCAGAGCCATGTCCAAAGCCTGCTCTGCAGCTGAGTCTTTCCTTAAAAGCTCCTGCTGTCCCAGTATCATTTGGAGAATTTCTAGTGTAGACAAGGTGCTGGGATTCATCACTGCAGTGTTCTTCAGCCCTTGGGAATGGATCAGAAGAGACTGGTGAACAGATCATGGTTTTGTGGTGTATTTATATTAAACCACTAGTGACAAAACTTGAGAAGGGAGGGTGTAGATAGTGCTGACGAATTTCTGCCCTCCCCCCCCAAATTCTGACTGCAGAGCCAGTCCTTGTGTTTTGAAACTAGTTTGCCAGAACACTCACCACTAAACCTCTGAAGTCTCAGAGCTGTGATGTAAAGTACCTTTGGGTGGATTTGAGTTAGGCTGGCTAAGGATGTGCAGCCATTTCAGTACCTTTCTATCTTTATTAATTTCCTTGGGAAGTCCAGAATGATAAGAAAATAGCAGTGATTTGCTGCTGCTTCTGGCAGGCTCCCACCATTCTCTCAGCCTGGCTGGGGAGGTGGTGTGAATCCATGCCTTCAGTGTCACTGATGGCAGAAGGGCTGTCTCGGGGGCTCTCTGACCATCACCTGTGTGCCAACCAGAAAAATCAGTCTGTGAACTAGAGAACTGTTGACATCTCCCACACACCACGTCAGCAGCCTGTTACTGTAGCTGGTACAAAACATCTGCCTCTCCACTCATCTTGTAGTGCACGCCACCTTTGTACACAGAGTGTTTCTACAAAATCTCTTTTCTGTCTTTGGGGCATAGGTAAGGTAACAGTGTGGCTGCTAATCCTTGTCAAAACAGGCTGTGTTTATGTGGGGGTTTGTTATTTCTTGACCCCTGCAGGGCCATCCTAGTAACCTGCACCACATCATGGCTACCAACGTGCAGATGTCCATCATCAGGAGCAGCGCTCCCGGGCCGCCGCTGCACATCGGAGCCTCGCACCTGCCCCGAGGTAAGGCCCCAGCTCTGCTGCCCTGCCTGCTGCTCTCAGCCCCAGGGGAGAAACCCCCCTCACTGCTGACACAGCTAACCCCTCAGGTGTTCACTGCCAGCGTGAGGAGCTGGCTGCTGGCCTTTTCAGAGCTGCTGCCTTCAGCCACCTGGGGCAGGCCCGTGAGTGTTTGCAGTGCTGGCAGGCACCAGCTGCTGTTACTCTGTTCTGTGCTGTCACAGCAGCAAATGCTTTCAAGAGAAAACAGACACTGGTACAGACTTGTCCTGCAGAATGTCACGTGTGTTCCTGGTAGCACGTGCCACTCCTCTGTGGCTCCTGGGGGCTGGTGTTCCTGTACCCCTGTCACAGGCTCACCTGTGCACTGTGGTGCTTGCTGACACACCATAAATGCTGGTGGTACCTCCAGGCTCTTGTGCCCCAGGGTTTTGGTTGCTACAACTTACAAAATAGGAGATCAGCCCTCTCAAAGAAGCCCTGAGCTCAATAGAGTCCATCTGATTTCTGACAGTAGCTTTACTTCCAAAAACTTATCAGTTAGGTCTCTAGTTACTGATCTGATTTCATGGCACTGTTTACATTTTTTATCTCCTTTCACACTTGATTTTACTTAGTGACTCAAGAAAAAATAAATTGACATGAACAAAGACCCAATCTTCTCAGGATTCACCCACCAGAGCAGGTGGAAGGACTTTGCAGCTTTATTTGTAGCTCACATAAAGTGTACTGATGTTCACTGGATTCTTGTGGGGCAGCTGCCACGATCTTTACATTGTCACTTAGTGCACATTTCCTTTTTTTCTTCCTCCTCTTTCTTTTTGCAGTGTGAATATTAACTTTTGAGGTGATCATTTTGATTAGACATCTACAGAAGTTAGCATTCTAGTCCATCAAATGATTTCAAGGCTGTTTGCCTTCTACAGTGATTTCTTATGACCAGGAGACAGCAAGTTGTAGATAATTAATCAAATTGCAGCTTTAAAAGATTTTTTTATTTTGGGTTTTCTTCTACTGCATGTGTACTTTTCTTCTGAGCTTCATCAGGTGCAGTGGGATTACTGTTGGTATCAGGTGATTTATTTACATATTAGCCCAGTAATCAAACTGAATAATTCTGCTGACTTCCATAGCTTAGAATAAAAAAAGCTTGGATGTGCAGTGTAAGGTTGTTATAGGGGAGTGAGAAGTATCTGTAAAGCTAATTCATTTAAAATGATACCTCTCCTTCTCCACATACATTGATGAACCTTAGATGAGTTTGTTGCAAGCCTTGTTTTAAACCAGCATGACCTGAATTGACATAGATCTGGGATGCATGAGACAGACACCAGCTGATGCCAGAGTCTCCCTGTGGCCATCGTGGAGCCGTTTGGGTGCACGGGGTTTTAACACTCTTGGTTTGTTTCCCAGGGGCAGCAGCTGCTGCAGTGATGTCCAGTTCTAAAGTAACCACAGTCCTGAGACCAGCTTCCCAGTTGCCAAATGCAGCTACAGCCCAGCCAGCAGTCCAGCACATCATCCATCAGCCAATCCAGGCAGGTAGCACGCTGGCCACCAGCTCCAGACTCTTCCTGGCACTCGCTTGCAATGTGTCACCTTCAGCTGTGGCTTTACTGGGCTGGGGCCACTGTCAGTTCTCTCCCAGTTCTGTTTCTTGGGTACCAGTTCCTAACAGCAAGAGGTGAAATAGTTGCATTAGTCCTGTGGTTTTATTTCCCTCGTAGACTTGGTGTCAGAAATTGGGTTTTTAACCATCTCTGAAGTGCTTGGAAGCTGGGAGGAGGGTTTAGTTCAGACAGTCAGGTTTTAAATCCTGAAAAGCCTGGTGCAGTACACTCGTTGTGATTTACTCTGTAATGTATGCATTGACACAGAATTTTTAGAATCTCATTTTAATATGCTTCAGTGCATCCTCTGCTGATGTACACATGTGAGAGGAAGATTGTGGGTATTGTCTCCCTGCAGCACCAGTGTTCAGTAGTAGGATAAAGGGTTAAACATCTCGGTGCTGTCAGTTCAGATCCTGCTGGAATCACTTTGGATTTCCTGTGTATACTTGGATCCCAGCTTCTTTTCATTCTGAGGGGAACTGACCTTTGGGTTTTTTCTAAAGACCTTCAAGAGACCTGGTCTTGTTCACTTTGTTGATGACCAGTTCCTGTGATGTACATGCTCTGAAATTGAGGGTGGGTCTGCTTAGGAGCTCTCAGACCAATTCAGAAAGACTGGAAATGTGTTAGAATGCCAAAACGTAGTGATAAGGTGCAGGAAAACCAGTCTTAGCCCAGTGATTCCTAGTTAGTCCCTGAACAGCAGAATCTCTTCTCTGAGTGTGTCTCTTTGACCTGTTTTTACAGTCTCGCCCTCCTGTGACAACTTCAAGCACTATTCCTCCTGCCGTGGTGGCAACTGTCTCAGCCACAAGGGCTCAGTCCCCTGTTATAACCACCACAGCAGCACATGCTACAGAGTCCACCCTCAGGTAAAGAGGCTTTCAAGTCGTCGGGGAGGGGAGGGGAGTGTAGGTCTCAGTCACCCAGAGCTGATAATCCTCTCCAGGCAGGATGGTGGCATATAGAGGTACTAATGCCTGCACAGTGTGAGGGAAAAGAAAAATGACTCTAAACGTGAGCTGTTGGTTGTGTTCTGGGGAGGAAAGACCTTAGTGAATCAGTTTTGAGGTCCTGCTTCTCGGGAAGCAGAGTTTCTGTTAGAGGAACTTGTAGCTATTGCAGCCCATCTTTTTTTTCTTAATGACGACACGGTGAAAACTGACACATGAGTGCTGGAAAGCATCCCTGACAGAAACTCTTTCCTGAGCTGATAGGAGTTACTGAGAAGTGTGCCCTCCTAGCTAGGTACGTAGGGCAGGTGAGGACAGGGCAGTGGTTCAGATTTCTTAGTGCAGCTTTACCAGGCGCTTGCCGGCAGCGCCGCTCTCACAGGGGAGGAGACCCAGGCCTGACACGTGTCCCTGTGTTCTATATTTCATTTCTAACACCCCCGTGGTGATCTTCATGATTGTTTTTGTTCCTCTCCAGCCGACCCACCCTGTCTATCCAGCAGCACCCTCCTTCTGCAGCCATCAGCATCCAGCGTCCTGCTCAGCCGAGGGACGCGGCCACCCGCATCACGCTGCCCTCCCACCCCGCCATCGGGGCGCAGAAGCCACAGCTCCACACCATGGCCCAGGTAAGCTGCAGGGAGGGGGAACAGACAACAAACCCTGCTTCTTCTGGACCTCTTTTGTTTATGTATTGAAGGCTAAGATGAAATGTGGGAAAAGAGTTAGTGTAGAGGTTATAAATTCATGGGCTTTTACAGGCGGTGCAGCGTGACTCCATCCTAAGTATGTATTTTAAATGTACCACTCTTCTAACCTGATCCTTTGCTTTTCATAGAAAACCATTTTCAGCACGGGTACTCCAGTGGCAGCAGCAACAGTGGCACCTATTTTGGCAACAAATACCATTGCTTCAGCAACCACAGCTGGTGAGTGTTCCTGGTGCTGCTGTGGGAGAGTTGTGGGTGTGGCTTTTGTCGCTGCTTTTTGTTGGTTTTCCTCCTCGAGGATGGAACTCAGTTAATTCTGAGTAATTCTTTATGGTAAAGGCTCCATTTGGAAGTGTGTGAGCAGACTTCAGAAGAGAAATTACTGGGTTCTTGAGGGAGGTTGTGTGGGTTGGGGGGTTTGGCCTCTTTGTTTGGCTGTAGATGGACTGGTGTGACAGGGCTCTGTAGAAAGATCTTGCATGTTTTGTTTTCTTTCTTTAGGTTCTGTCTCTCACACCCAAGCGCCTACAAGCACCATTGTCACCATGACAATGCCCTCCCATTCTTCCCATGCTACAGCTGTCACGACCTCAAACATCCCAGTTGGTGAGTGATTCAGTTTGGAGAGGAGCATGTAACTGGTGCTTTGGTTCTTCTGTTCATGCTAGAGCTGTGTTTGTGCACATGAGCAAACTAAGGAGGGGAAGAGCATTGGTTCAAGCTGGGAGAAACCAATTAACAGGTTTGCTGTGGCATAACTTTCCTTAATAGCAGGAAGACATAGATGTTCTATGAGGAGTAAGTAATCAAACAGCTTATTAACTTAGTTGATTTATCTTTTTAGACAAGCTTGAGCCTTTTGGCATCTCAGAACCTGCATTGTATATCCTAGAAACTCAGTAATAGAATATGGCTCTCATAGCTGATCTTATAAGTTCCTTCCTATGCTTCTTGAGATATTAAGTGTAGCCTAGTTGAGTTTGGTTGTTGTTTTCATTTGGAGGTAAAACACTAAGGTCTAAAGGTGGGAACTTTATTTGCCTGGGTGTGGAATCTGCCTGTGATGTTTCCTACAGAACTGCACAAGTTGCTTTTGTTCATCTCTCTTTTCCTGCTGCACTCCTCCTTGTTCTTTTGACATC
>NW_008615162.1:0-3505 GCF_000691845.1 Merops nubicus | reverse complement strand
CCCTACATACATTTCTGAGGAGCTGTTACATCTCCATACATCAGTGTCTCCTGTAAAGCTTTTGTAGATGTTTTCTGTCTTTTCATGGCTTCTGTCTACATATACTTGTCTGCCTTCATCTAGTTTCCCTTGATCTCTGTCAAGTTCTGCTTTGAACACTTGGATAATTGAATCCTTGACAGCAGAAAGGATTGAGCTGATCCTAACAAATATGGTTAACTGCACTTAAGCACTGGAGTAACTTACTCTGTTAGCAATTATAACTTACATGTGCATTTATAATATCTCTTTATACTGGTATCAATTAATGAAAAATGCTTTGTTTCTCTTGGTCCTTCTGCCTGTTGAGGAAACCTGTCATCACTGTGGCTAGGAAATCATCTGGGGGTGGAGGAGTTTTTTTGGGCTGAGGGAGAAAGGAGCAGTATTGGGGTTTTTACCAGGAGAATTCATCTTGCCTTTGCACTGTTACCAACTTTTCCTTTGACTGTCAACTGATCCCATGCTGTCTTTATGCAGCTAAAGTGGTTCCTCAGCAAATCACACACACTTCCCCCCGGATCCAGTCTGATTACACAGCAGAGAGGAGTAACCTCATTCCCCTCTCCAGTCACCGGGCGTCTCCAAACCCAGTGGCAATGGAAACCAGAAATGACAACAGGTGGGGGAATAAGAGCTCTGTGGCTGTTTGGGGGTGGCCCAGAGGAGGGGGTGAGCTGCTGCCCTGTGTGTAACCCTCGCTGTGTTTGGTGCCCCTAGGCAGTCGGTGCCTGTCCAGTTCCAGTACTTCTTACCGACGTACCCTCCCTCTGCCTACCCTCTGACTGCACACACCTACACCCCCATCACCAGCTCCGTGTCCACCATTCGCCAGTACCCAGGTAAGAGCAGACAGATCTTGGGCAAGCCAGTGCTTTGTTCAGTTCTTCCCTTGTGTGCCAGCTTTAGTGGTGGGGGAAGCTAAGGGACTTAAGCTTGATCCTGACAGGTTGTCACCAAAAGCCTTTGACAGCATGTTGGCTGAAGGAGAGCTCGTGGGCAAGGGGTGTCAACCTGCTTCAGGGGCCTGCTAAATACAGCTAGTAACAGTTTGCTCAGGAGTTTCACATTGGATATCCAAGTGTTTGCATCTCCATAAGTAAAAGGTTTTTTTGATTCTACAAAGAGGAAGGGTTCAGCTCCTCCACGAGTGTGCAGTTTGAGAAAGAAACCTGAACCAAACATGGAGAAAAGCTGCATTGCAGACTTTTACATCAGTGTTCCACTTGAAAGAACAGAGAAATTTGTGTGTTTGAACTGTTGCAGTAACTTGCAGACAGTCAGAAATTTATGTGTAATGTGAGCCCACACAGTCAGCTCAAACTTGGGTTGTTCTGTGACAAAATTGGAAGCCCTTTTACCTCACTTGAGTGGTTTAGGACTGTCCTCTTTAATGCCTTTAATTTCCACAATCCAAATGGTAGAAATTTGCATGATCTGGATTTTCATGGAGTATCTGTCTCTGCTGGCAGGATGTCACCCTTGAGCAGTGTAGAGGGGATTCAGAAGGACTTGGAGGTGACAAAGCCCATTTGCTGAACGGGGAAGTATGATCAGTGAATTAATATGATCAGTGAATTAATGAGCTACTGGGGCCTGTTCTTTCTGTTGTTGAAATTCCACTGAAAAGTTGCAAGTCTTGCTTTTAAGTCATGTCAGGATTTGAGATGGGATTCAGGATGATTAAATGAGTCACGAAGGGGACAGCTGAGCTTCTTTTCTATCTGCCTGCACTTTGGCTGAAGGTTTTAAAGGAGGATGTGTAGGTGAGTGGTGGTACTTGGTGTTGGCAGTTGTGTCTGGGGAGTGGTTATGGAGCCTCTGGTGGAAGGTGGTTGGAGACTGGCAGGGGTTCCAGTTCTGGCAGCATATTGGGGTGATGGTATGCTAATGCCAACTCTTAAAAATCAGCAGGAGCTCATGGACAGAGACATTTTGCTCGTTAAATTGGCTTAAAGCCTCTGTTGAAGGTACTAATTATGGCAGGAACTGGTGACAGCTCGAAGCAGAGGACTGAAGGTATCTGGAGGGACATGCACCTTTGCTGAGCACAGCTGTGTGAGGATAAAAGTACAGAGGAGGCTTCTTAAAAGATCACTGAGATAAGGAGAGTTAATGCAGATTTCTGAGGAGCAGTGCTGGCTTTGGCTTTCCAAATGCTCGTTGTGTTCTATGTAGTGTCCCAGAAGGATTCTGTTGGGTAGGAAGTTCTGCAGCAAGAATGTTTTGTGTAAGATGTTGCACTAAGAGAATTATTGTGTGATACTTCATCCAGAAGCCATTTTTGAGGACCTGGTGATGGGCTTCAGGTTTTGACAGCTATTTTTGGAGTGTCTTTATCATCACAAGAACTTGATCAAAATCCTGTGGCAAGGACAAAACCAGCTTGTTGTGTGCTGAGAGGGGTCTCCATTCTTAGCAAGCAAGTCCCTTGCTGGCAAGTTCATCCTTGGGTTCTGGGTATGGCTCCAGAAATAAGGGATGCTGTTCTGTAAGGTCTGGAAATATGGAGATCTGGGAAGTGCAGGTACTCTAATGGTGTATCATTAAGTGCTGCCCAGGAGAAGTGTAATAGGCTGTACAGTTGATCTGGAAAGATGGAATTGCAGCTGCTTAGAGCTGTAAATTCACATAAATGAACTGAACTTGTTAGAACAGATGCTTCGTTTGCAACATTGTTTTGCCACAGAGAGATTTTGTGAGTGTTTGAGCTGTGGGACCTTGCCTATAATTGCAAGCCCTGTTCTGAGCCAGATTGTACTCAACATCAGAACACTTTGTCTACTTGTGCTAAGGACAGATTTTTTATGATTATGTGGTTGGGGAAAGTGTGTGAGGAAGTAAGGCCTATTTTAAGGTACGTACCCTCAAGACTCTGCTTTCTCTGCTTGCCTTTGTACAGTCAACGGTTTGGAGTTTTTTAGCTGCCTTCTGAAAAGACATGGCTTAGGATTCTGGCTGTGTTTTTTTTTCAAATACTTTTTTTAGGCAGGAAAAATACCTAAAAATATTGATACTTAAAAGCATTGTAAAATAAGACACTGAGCAAAAATAACATGCAGTTTTCTGAGACTGAGCTGGGTACAGAGATGTAATTTGAGTCTGACTTAAAGTTAAACTTGATCCTTTCTCGTTTGTTGCCATTTGAAACAGAAAATGGAATGGAGAGATAGAGGAATGTTTAGTTCTTCTGGCAGACAACCTGGTCTCTCCACTCTCTAAGCTTACTACTGCAACAAGCAGGCTGGCCAATTAATCTTTCAAAGCCAGATAGTCTTAGAGTATTTGGGTGCTCGGTGCTCTGGGGAGCGGGGTCAGTCTGCCGGGCGGGCGTGACGAGGTGCCTGTGTCCTGCCCCCAGTGTCAGCCCAGGCGCCCAACTCGGCCATCACCGCTCAGCCCGGCGTGGGAGTGGCCTCCACCGTCCACCTCAACCCCATGCAGCTGATGACCGTCGACGCCTCTC
>NW_008615161.1:0-1467 GCF_000691845.1 Merops nubicus | reverse complement strand
CCAAGAGGCCATCTTGCTGGGCCAAGTGGGAGCGGTGAAGTAGTAAATAAGGTGCAACCGAGCGGACAGAGTGTCCTCCAGAGCCAGGACGGGCAGGGAGGTTCCCAGGAGGGGCGCGCACAAAGCTTCGTTGCGCCCCTGGATGCGCGCAGAGCCCGCACAGGGCAGCGCGCCCCGGGCGCCGTCCCTGCCTAAGTTCGGCGGGGACAAAGGACCCGGGGGCAAAATCTGGAAGCGCTTTGTGGATTGGTTTTGCCTTTAGAACACTGTCAGGAAGCAGAAGGGAGGTGTCACAGCTTTCGGGGCGAGAAGTGGGCCTTGCAGTCCCTTCCAGCCCCAAAACGCGGCTGCACCCGTCAGCGCAAGGTTTGCCATGGGGAGTAACTTCCCCTATAAACCAGGCAAGCCACGGGACGTGTGTCCAGCGAAACCTGTCTGTTTCTCCTCTGATAAACCGCCGAGGTGCGTCTCACGAACGCGCAGGAATTTGTTTGCCTCTTGGTTTTGCTTCCTAAAGACTAACACATGCGGGAGGAGTTTGAGGTAGCTCTTGTCAGATGAGAAAGGGGAGTTTCTCTTCTCTTCTCTTGGCATAGTGGAATCTGCGCTTCCTCCAAGCACAGTACTGGCTGCGAAGGGGCAGGCTCCCCCCGACCTCGGACTCCCCAGTAACAGGAGAGCAATGCCCACCTGCACCCCGGGTCCGGGAGAGAGCGGGGGCAGCTCCCTGATGGCACTTTTTTAAGATAACGCGGCAAAAGGGAGAAGAAAATAACACTGGTGGGACTCAGGTTACTAAGATGCTCAGATTCGAATGAAAGAGACGGGGTAAAATTTCTTCGTCCTGTGCCTGATTTTGTCCCCCTGCCCCTGCGCCTCCAGGATTTGGTACTCCGCGCACCTCGGGCTGCTGCTGGCCGAGCGGCGATGCCGGGAGGTTATTTTTTATTTCCCTCTCTTCCAGCGAGAAGGAAAAAAAAAAAAAATCTCCCCCATTGCTCCCGTTGTGCACATCCTCGGTCAGGTAGAGTAAACCCTCGAAGAGGAGTCTGGGGAGAGACGCGCAGGTGGAGGGCTTTGTGCCCGTCTCGACAGGGAGGGGAGTTTGCCCAGTCCTGAGAGGCTGCACTTAATGCTCAATTTCTGCGGAAAAAGTCGGGACAGTGTTATGACTGCAAGCAGCTCGATCGCCGTTGGTCGGCGAAGTCGACCTGTCCGTAGCGAAACAGGCCCCAAAAAAGCCTGAGGGTGCTGCTTTTTTGTTTGCTTTATTAACGTCTGAGAACACGAAAGGCTTTTGATGACGGTTATTTCTGAAGGCGACACGCCCGAGCCCACGGTTTCCCCGTCGATCCGTTTCCTCGGTGGTCTTTAAACTGAGGCTCGCAGCTTTTCGGTCGGTCTCTTTATCCCTCTCCCCCTCCCCCAAACCCATTGGGACTCTTTTCAGACCTCTGCCAGCCGAAC
>NW_008615160.1:0-3209 GCF_000691845.1 Merops nubicus | reverse complement strand
CACCGCCATCAGGGTGCACGGCCCATTTCCCCCTATTGTCAGCATCCCCCTCGGCAAACACATCCCGCTGCACACCTGGGCTGGGAGGAGGCACCGGCGCCGCGGGAACCGGCCGTCAGGAGCGAAGGATGTGCTGCCGCCGGCGTCTCTCAGAGTGGGAGCCGCTGCGGCATGGCTCTGGGGAGTTCTTTGGGCCCACGTGCCCGGGCAGGTTGTTCGCAGGTTGTTTCCTTGAGGAGCAGCGCTGACCATCCAGGGGTCACTGGTGCAGCCCTGCTTGCCCTCAAGGGCACCGGAGAGCCCCGTCTTTCCCGGAAGAAAACAGCGGCAATCGCCTGGTGGAGAGGCCTGGGTTTCCCTGTGTGGAGAGGCTGGTGCCAGGGAAGCCCCTGCCAGACCCTGCCCACCCCTGCCCATCTTTGTTTCTGCTCTCAGATGCAGGTACGTGCAGCCCCAACCAGCCAGTCTCCGTCCCTCTGCCTTTTGCCTTCTATCCCTGCTGCAGAGATGCAACTTGCAGAAGATTGAGCTGGTTTATCTCGGTGTTAGCTATGAACCTTGTTTTCTGTGCTCACTGATGGGAGAGTTTAGGAGGGTCTAAGAGCTGGATCACAGAGCCAGGGAAGCAATTGAATGAAACACCAGGGCACTCTGGGATGAAGGTCAAGCACAAAGAGCTCAGCACCTCTTGTCTTCATGCTGCTTTAACCTTGAGAGTCCCATCACAGTGCAGGACATAGGTAGCTGCTGAGAGGACGCTTGGTTACTGGGTAGGAGTGGGAGCAGCAGCTCAAGGAAGTGGCTATGCCAGGCACTGGAGCACACAGGATTTGGCACTTCCCCCACTGGAAGCCTCCAGCCCTGGTCAGACTCACTCTGGTGTCCTAAATAGCAGCAGCACAAAAATAATGCTCTGAGGATTTCAGGGGTGTTCACCAAGGGCTTTGGGGATGACGCAAGAGGCCCTGGCCTCACGTGACTTAGCAGTGATGCAGGGATGAGATTTTGTTGGGCTTTTTTCATCTGATATGCCAAAGGTGGGATTTTGCAGGGGAGAAGATGCCCATGAGGGGATTTGATGCTTAAATGGGGCTGTTTTATGGAAAAGAGGAGTTAGAGGGACCTCACCTGTGATGAGCAGGATGAGGTTTCGCAGGGGAGGGGGACTGCCTGTTTTGGGCTCCTTCAGTGTTCACGGGCAGCATGGGCCCCTGGTCTTGCCCCTCACCCAGGAGGTGTAAGAGGCACAGAGGTGAGCCCGTTTCCCTGCAGGGCTGTGCCGCAGCGTGATCGCAGCAGGGTGCCAGGGTTGGCTGTCCCCACTGGACTGCCAGGGCTCACCCACAGCCATCATTCCCCACCCACCTCCCTCCCCAGCACTGCCAGCGGGCCAGGGAGGTGCCACAGGCAGGGGGTGGCATATTTGAGGCTATGGTCTCAGCCCCTGGCTGCCATGTGGGGCTTGCCACAGGGGAGGCATCTACCGTTTAAGGCAATGTCTCTATTTGTCTTATGTTCCTGGCCAGTCCCTTGAGCTTCCTCTGTCCCTTGTTCCCAAAGTGCGTAGCTCAGCTCCCCAGAGCCTGGTGGGAGGCAGTGCAAGGGACACGCCGGTGCATTTATAGCATCAGCCTCCAGCCCTGTCCTCCAGCTGGGGATGGGTAGGCTTGGCCCCTGGGGAAGGAGCGTGGTAGAGGGGAAAGCTAGTGGCCACGGCCTCAGCCAGCTGGATGTTTCTCCCATTTGCAGGAGGCTGTCTCTGGTCACAGGTTACCAGTGTCCAAATATTACTTCTCTGCTCCTGTCTCTGCTCCATGCCGCCTAGTAAAGGGATGCTCATCCCAGGAATGTAAACTCTGCCCAAGGCCTCTGAGGAAATAGCTTCAGACCAGGAACAGGATTGCACTCAGCAATTAAGGGCTGGTCTCCCCAGCCACACAGCTCCTGGGGGATGGCCCTTTGCTCCAGTGCCAGAGGCTGGCCTTGTGTCTGAGAGGTGGCCCCGAGGGACCTTCCTGCAAGGACAGGCATGAGGCCCTGTGTGGTCGCAGTCTTTGCAATAACAGGATTCTGTCTGTCCAATGAGTTGGCAGCAGCTGCTGATCAGGGTGGCCTCTGATCCTAACTCTAGGCTGCGAGGAAATGCTCCCTTCACCCCACATCACAAAACCATCGCTGGGGAGGTGGAGGGGTCCCCTTGGCCCAGGATGGTCTGTGGGGTGGCAGAGGGGGAGCACAGGCATACGCCAGCAGTTACAGCTGGGATGTTACCTGCTCCTAGCTGCCCAGCCAGTGGTGAGAGACCCAACAGGCACCGAACATCACCCTGGCCGCCCCCTGCCCCCCGGCAGCCCCTGCTGTGCTGTGCTGCTGAGTGACGAACCGCAGCGCACTCGGCCCCGCAGCAAGGCCCGGATTTCTGCACGCTTATCTCTGCAGCAGCTCCCTGCTCGTTTGCCAGGCCCTGCTCCAGCAGCTTGCTCGCATACTCAGCAGTACCAAGGCTTGGAAGCTCCAGCCTGAGCCCAGCTCCCGATGACGCCTGAGCTGCTGCTACCTGCATGGCTTGGGGGGCCTGGGGACAGGCAGCTGGTGTCCTCATGCTGCAGGGGTGGCTCTCACACAGAGGTGGTCAGGGAAGCCCTGCAGCAGCCTCCCCTCTCTCCCAGGAGGACAGAAACGTGAATCCTGGCAGGGACACAGAGCTTGTTATTTCCCTGGGACCCGCAGTCCACAGGGGATCATGTTGCCCACTGGCATCTCTTCCCTTCCCACCTCCCACAGCTCCAGCTTCCCTGGCCTCATGGGGCTTAAAAATAGAACAGAAAAGGCCACAGAGCTCCATTGGTTTTACCCTTGGCAGCAGGATTTGGCCCCAGACTGGGATCTGCTGTGCCCTCTTCTCCTTCCAAGCTGGAGGGACCCTCCCATGCCGGACAGGCCTGAGACGCTGGCCCTGGGGCTGGAAACCTCCTGCCAGAGCTCTGACAACAGGGGCTGGTTGGGCAGGCATGGGGCAGCTTGAGGGGCATGTGGTGGGTGGACGGGCATGGGGTATCTGGGTGGGGATAGGGTGGGTGGATGGGCAAGAGGTGTCTGGGGGAGGACAAGGCAGGCAGATGGCCATGGTCTGTCTGGGTGGGGATGGGGCAATAGCCAGGGAATGGGAGGGAGGGATGGACGGAGGGAGGGAGGGATGGATGGATGGA
>NW_008615159.1:0-543 GCF_000691845.1 Merops nubicus | reverse complement strand
AGAAGAGAAAAAGAGAAGCAGCCTTATATCTATCTATTAATATATAGATCTAGATATATTTCCTTCTTTTCAGAAAAATGTCTTATCTTATACCCTTGAAATAATCCTTTTAAACTGTTTTGGGCCTCCTTTTTCTTTAGAAATTCCAAATAGTCACCATCAGTTGTAATCAATAGGGTCTGCTAGTAATTAGCACATCTGAAAAGTCAGAGGTTTGCAGGATCCCCCGAGTCCCTCTTGCCCTGCTCAAGCCACTGCACAATGAGCTATACAATTACTGCAGCCATGTGCTCCTTCACCTTCAGACCTGAGGACACCAAAGACAGCCTGATACAAATCTGCTTTTTGTCCCATAAAAGGGTCATATCTTCAGAGTGATTGCCTCTAACTCAGGAAGTTTAACTGTGCCTGTAGAAATCTCATTTTTAGCTGAAGTCTCAAGTTACATGGAGCTTAGACATTAAAAACAGTAGAAAAGGACAGAAAATCAGGCCCCAATACCTCAAGCCTGAGCAATCTATGAAAGCAAATTCCACCAGCAGC
>NW_008615158.1:0-9826 GCF_000691845.1 Merops nubicus | reverse complement strand
TTTTTTTTTTGGTGGTGGTGGTGGTTGTGTTTGGGATTTTTTTGTTGTTATTGTGATTTAATTTTGTTTTAATTACAGTTTATTTCTTGATCCAGGAAATCCCTGAACTACCAGTGAGGGAAGATTTCAAGTCACTTAGTTATATAATGATATATATTTATATATAACCTTTTTTGTTTCTTTGCTTGATGTTGAATAGTATCTTCTGACTGTAGTATAAAAGCATTTCTAGATAAATTCAACTAGCACTTCCTTTTTTCTCATAAAAATTGCATTATGGCTCCAATTTGCCAGCTATAGCAGTTTCAGTGGCAGGAAGCTCAGATAAACACTCAGTGTCATTTGTTTTGTCAACACATGTACCAGTTCTGGAACAGATCGTCACAACTGGTAATCTCTTCTTTCAGAAATCTCAGCCCACGCAGTAACATCCAGAGAAAGTCTGCCTCAAGAGTTGAATCTAATCAGAGACCAAGCCAGAGAACAAATTCTCCTGCTGCTCACACAGCTATTTTTAAATGCAGAAGCTTACGTGACAAAACCAGCTACAAAACAACATATTTTTCAAAGTCTGATCACATGCTAGGGAAAATAACTTGGAGGAATATGTAGAAAAGCCTTGCTGATGCTTGTTATTGTGCTGTAAGCACTGAGTCTTGTTGCAAGGATTATGCACTGTAAGAAATGTCAAACTGTGAAAAAGCCTAAGAACCAAATGAGAAAACACTCATGTAGCAGAAGGGATGTTCCAATAGTGAGAATAACGTTGGCTCTATTTTCCAGGTTGGTGATGCTCTATTTGCATTTCATAGGATATTTTTTTTTTTTGCAGTCTCTTGGTCTCTTATAAAGTCTCTGTAACAGCATTTTGTGCATGGTGGTGTTGTTCCAAAGTTTCCAGACTTGGATCAGCCTATGGCACTTTGATGTGCTATTGCCTTTAAGCACCAGTGGGAATTAAAGGCCACTGGAGTACAAACCATAACTGTAATTAATTTCTTTTTCCTCTGGCTTATACAATATCTGTAATCACTGCATGTGATTTTATTCTACCCAAGTTAAAGGGCTTCCACTAGAAGTGAAATCTTCTGTGAAGATGCCAACTGCATTCATGTTTAAAATTTAAAATTTAATCTAAAAAATAATTTATTTTATTTAATTTTAATTAATTTATTTCATTCATTTAAAATTTAAATTAATCTGGTACCAATGTCCAAATTTACAGTTTCTTTTCATGGAAAACTTCTCCTGAGCAATTGATTGTCAAGGATATCCCACCTATCTGGTCATAATATTTTAAAGAGCAAACAAAGATGAAGAAACCTCAGTTACACAGATATATATCCCTACTTTATATATACACATATATATGTGAGGCTACGTATAGGGAAAAGCTTCTATAATATGTGGATTTCCCACTATGAACTCTCATCTGTTTGCTCAACTGTACCATTGATAATGCAAAATGAATTTGAGCCTTCTGGGCTATATAGATAATGATTCCATTTTGACATCAAAAAATTCTCAGGACAGAAGGTATTTTCAGACTTCTCAACTGATTATCCCTTAGCTGAAGAAATTTTATTAAAAGTCATTTAAGTAAAGACCCGGAATGTGAGTTTTATCATTGAGAGACTTATTTAAAATTTAGATAATAACAATTCAAAGGAAAGGAGAAATGGCCACCTAGGAGTTCTAAAATTCTTTTTATTCAAGAGAGGATTTTTTTTTGTGTTGGGAGGGTAAATTCTAAAGGATACTTCAAAAACCTATATAAAAAAAGACTGTTCTGGTACTGATGCATTTCCTACTTCATGTAGCATTCTTAGAAATAGAATATAATGAGAAAGGAAGAAAATCTTGGTGAGAGCTTTCAAATCCTCCAAAGAAAACTTTTCTTGCTTTCTGATTTCTTATATTTTTAATTTGATATACTTTGACTTTTATTTTTTAAATTTTATTGCAGTCTCAAACTTAATGTCTGTGAAGAAGGAAAAGATTCTGAACTGGACAAAACCCAAAATTCACAGATAAGAGGCATAAATATTCCCAAGAATAGTTCTTTCATCAAATTTCATTCACTTTATTCTGATAGCATATCAGAATGCCACACTTATAATAGCTGGCTGGCACTACCTTAAATTAAGAATATAATAATAGTAATATAAGACACAGTTTGCACAGCTGTTAAACAATGAAATCCATATTAAAAAAGATAAATCCATTGTCTCAGTGAAGGATGCTATTGCACAGCACAATAATTATCCTGATAACAGAAAATACTGCAAGAATGTGGTCAGAAAATGTAGATTATCATTTTTAAAAGCAGTAATAGTAGTAGTGGCAGTAATACTGGCAGTTTTAAATGATAATGTGATTAGTCAACAGTTACATTTAATTAAAAAAAAAAGAGTGACCAAGTTAAGGAGTAGATTTGCACCAAGTTATGTATGTGAAGCAGGAGATGACTCCTTTAGGGAACTAAATGGCAATAAATTAATGGCAATAGCCAAGTCTCAGCTGATGCAGACTCAGGGATGCTCTCAGGCAAACAGCTGCCTGTCAACACTTAAACACTGAAGGTATCAGCACCAGCTCTTGCCTCATGCTTCCCATCTGCCTCACTAAAAAAAAAATGATTTTTTTTATTTAATGATTCTTATTCTGTGGTGTTAGCCTCACTTTTTCCTTTATGTTACAGTGTGTTTTAGTATGATGTTGTTTTTTATATGGACAAAAGTCCAAAGAACAAGACAGAATCAGAATATGTATGTTTTATAATGATTGCAACTTGTAAAACTGGACATTCAGAAGCTCTTTCTGAGTTCTAATCCAGCCTGTGAGATGATTCATGGGTGTTCACATATCTGAGTTACTGTTACTTTTGTCAGTATTGTCTGTTTACAACAGAAGCTCTCCAGAAGTGTGATTATATCACTGATTCAGATCTCCTTGACCCTAATAGACTCCATCTGGAGGCACTAGGTGCTTGTAAAAGCTCTAGTAAATTGGTAGGACCCTTTGTGTGGGTACTTTAATATAGCCTTCTGAAATCTTTAAACATTTCCCAAACAGGTCTCTACTCCATTCACTTTCAAATAAGTTATTCATCTCAGTGAGATGGCTTCAAGCCTCGCAGCATCTTTTGCATGACAAAACTAAGCTAGAAATCCAAATAGGATACACATCAGGAAACAGCATAATGTTTGGTCTAGTGATTAGGCTAAGGGCCAGAAGGAGATGGTTATGCAAGCTCAGAGACAATGAGCTCTCACTATTCAGCAGCCCACTTCTTCCACTGATTTACAGCAATAATTCTGTGATTTTGCAGCCCTTGATTTTGAGTATTGCCATTAAATTTCTCTTCCAAGTTGGGCAACAGCTCCTGTTAGTTTACTGCAGATGGGGTTAGTGGGTATACAAACTTGCTTCTACTTATTCTAGATCCTGAATAAATTATTAACTTTATATCCACACTGTTCTTTTCTGTACTATATCTCCATACAAGCAAGCTTCTTGTCTTAGGGCACTAAATAACGAGACATACTTAACCCTCCTCAGTTATTATTTATTACTTAAGTTTATTACTTAATGCATCACAGGACTGATCAAGACTAGAAAATGTAACAGCAGGAAAACCACACAAAGATAGCACTTTAGAATAGAAGGATACTAAAAAATAATTCTTACTCTTTGAAGGAAGAGCTGAGGATATTCCCTGTTATAAATAAATAAATGATAATTTCATATTTGTCTGTAATCCAAATACCTGAAGAGCCTTACTCAGACCTATAAATATTTAACTCATATTTGATAATTACTTTTAAAGCGTTCTACTTAAACTGAGTGTTGTCATCCTCAAAAGAATTTTTGATTAAGTATGTCCTCTCTGATTTTATTTTTCCATTTTAGAACTAGAAGGTTGCATTCTACCTGTAGCTCAGGTGAGCTCTTCAGACTCAGAAGTGTCAGAATTTAAGTCAAATCGCTCATTTCTATTTCCTTCTCTCCAACAGCACAAATAGGCATTCAGTGTCAATGTATGTGGATGAAAAGATCTTCACAGGCACTAGTGAAGCCTGGCTGAGCTGAAAGAACCTGGAGTTGGAGAGGAAATCACATCAGTTCAGAACTCCCAGGGTTTGCAAAGTACAGCCAGGCTCTGCATACCTCCGGAGTCCTGACTTCTCATCTTCCAAGCCAGGAACCTTTTCAGAGTACACTGTGACTTCTGTTCAGTGCTTTTCTGCAGAGAGAAGGGGGGTGTGCAGAGGAGGACTGGCGTGCATGCTGGCAGGACATGGATACAGAACTAGGTCTCGTCCAGGTTGTACAGGCAGTTCAGGTTCTCAGCTTTTTGGAGCCTGCCAAAGTCTAGAGCTGAAATAGCCGGTCCCTGAATACTTGTGTTGCTTGTTCATGACTGTACCTTCAGCAAGTTTGCTGATGATACAAATTTAGGAAAAGTGGCTGACACACCAGAAGTCTATGCTGCCACTTAGCAAGACCTGGACAGACTGGAGAGTTGGGCAGAGGAGAACATAATGAAGTTCAACAAGGACAAGTGCAGGATCCTGCACCTGGGGAGGAATAACCCCATGAACCAGTCCAGGTTAGGGGCTGACCTCCTGGAAGGAAGGAGACCTGGGTGTCCTGGTGGATAACAAGTTAACCATGAGCCAGCAGTGTGCTTTTGTAGGTCCCTTTAAACCCCTACCATTCTGTGATTCTGTGAAGGGGTTAATAATATGAAGATTAATAATTTTGGAGATTGCAGTCTCGTGTAGAAAAAATTGTCATGAAACAGCCAATCCCTCTCTAGCTGTGTTTTACCTGTCAAGTCTGCTTTGTGAGATTATGATGGTTAGATGTCAAAATCTGAATTTACACAGGCTATGAAGTGTGTGTTTTGATCAACATTTGATAATGTTGAAAAAACAATGATTGCCTGTGATACTGGAGCTTCACTGGTTCTATGATACATCCAACCATAAGCTAACAGATATTCTGGCTACTCTTGAACACCTGCTTGGTTTCACAGATGCCTTCCAGTGATTGTGTTCCTGAGATCTCTAATAAACAGTACAATCAACATTTTGTGTAGGATTACTACAGCTCTAAAAAATTGGGGAACTATTCTGACTTTTTTTATCTTGACAATTACAACCATATATTTCTACCTCATAAACAAGTCGCCACGTGACCAAAACTGATGTTTGTGTAAATGTTTTGTAAAATTGAAGAGGAATTGAAGGAATTTTCCTTGATAGAATTCTTCTGTATGCTACAGGAATAAATGTGGTCATTACTGCATTATGAAACATCACAACTGTGGCCCTGTATGGAGGAAGTTTTCAAATAACATTGGTAGATATAGATAGACATATACATAAATATATATAAATCCATATTCCAACTGTATACATATATAGAGTGTGCACACACACACAAAAAATCTGGTTTTGCAGAAAACATCTGTTACCAATTGTGGTTTGACTGGCTTCCACGAGGCATTAAGTTCCTTTATCATAACCATCTGTCATTTTTTGCTGTGTACACTGCATTAATTACAGAATTTTAAACAGCTCATTTAAAACAAACCACAAACAAAATTATTATCTGGTGAGAGGAGTTTATGAATAATACGTGTATCCCTACTGTGAGGACAGTAGCTGTTGTTAAGATTCAGTCATTGAACTCATCTCTGAACTTTTAGGAGTATAATATGAAGTCTTGTAATGTGAAGAAGCTCCTGCAGTTATGAGAAAACCCCAGATCCTTCAGAATTGCAGAACTACACACAAATCAATGTAAAGGGAAAATAAATTTAATCCTTAAACTCCATTCCTTCATGCAACGGTTGGAGATCAGACCTTTGACTGGTGCTTTGATGACAAATTAACTTTTGGCATAAGCAGGAAAAATCCTCTGAGTCAAAAGAAATATATCATTTATGTTGGCTGATGTAGAGCACTGGATTTACTTTAAACCTCCTTTTTCAGCACAGGTGTAGGAGGTTTGTTTTTAGGAAGCTTTCCTATCTTAAACTTCTGCATGTTTCATGATGATTTTAGAGCTTTTTATTATCTCCATCATTGCAAAAGAGGTATATTGACCCCTGTACAACACATTCCAGGACAAAATGGGAGCCAATGCAAAAAAAAAATGTGTTTCTCTTTTCTATGTGTGGACATTCTCCACTAACCTGTGCAATAAATATTAGAAATGGTCAAGCTATTTTGTTAAGAAACCAAGCATATCATTCGACATTAATTATTTCTGAGAGAGTACACAGTGGAAATATTTGGGTAAGTGCTTGCCAAGAGTCAGGGTTGAACAGTCTAACTCATTATACTAATTGTGTTCTTTAGTCTTTTGTTTTTATAGTCAGTACCAATTACGGCGCCATTAGTAAGATTAGATGTCCCCAGTTGTGCTAATTAAGTAGCAGTGCATCCTGATTTTTGATATGAATATGGTTTTAGTTGAAGAATGTATCTAGTGGCTGTTATCCCTCTAGTTTTAAAGGCAGAGCCTCTGCCAGACTATAAACATGTGGTTGGGCTACTTTATGGCTTCATTTGCTCTCTTATGAAAGCTCTCCACCTTCCCACAAACTGCTAAACAAGGACTTTGCTTATCATCTGCAATGTGCATTATCATTTCAACACTTGCAATCTGAATTTTGTTAAAGATCGTGGCTCCCTTTGATCTTTGAGATAAAAGTAGAATTCTCAGTCAGGATGCCTCCCCTGGCATTCTTCCAGCTTTCTTTTCTTGCTCTCTATGACCAAACAACTGCATCCCAACATTTTAAACTATGGAGCTGTCACTATTTTAATTACTCGGTCCCATTTGCTCTTAATTATTGCACATTTAAACTGAAAGTTCTCCGTTTCTAAAGATGATATAGGCTTGTATATATTCTAATTAGGCAAAGGAAATTCATTTTGACTACATAATAAAGTAAACCAAACAAAAAGAAAGCTAAAGTAGGAAATAAGTGCATGGAAAAAGCTACTTTATGAGTACATTAAGAATTTTTAATTTAATACAACAAAGTTAGGAAATGTCATAATTGAAGTTGCCTATTCAAGAAATGATTTATGATAGTCTTTAATAGCATGACCTTACAGGATTTTTTTCTGCAACTGCAGAAAATGCATGCCATGAAGATGTGACTGGAATTCATCTGAAGAACAGCCCTGATGCTGTTTATTCAGTGATGCAAACATCTTTTGGGAAAAAAAAAAAAATTAAAACAAATAGTGTGACCCTGTAATTAAAAAAAAATGCATCATAAAGTGGACCCCAAAAACACAACCCTAAATTAAATATCTTTTTTTTTGGATGATTTCATAATCCTGAGAGCTGTCATTAATAGCTTTATTTTGCTGTGTGTTGTGTTTAAGTCTCCCCTTTTCAAGACCGATATCAAATTCTGTCATATAAAGTTCTATATGGATTACAGGAATAGTGTGAACTCTTATAAACCTTTAAACTGTGGTTGCTGATGGTGTGTAAGGATGTCATTGCCTGTAGGACGTGAGTTAGCCAGAAGATGTCAGAAATATTTGCTCAATAGAGAGGAATTCCATTGGCTTTTTTTACCCTGTTTTGTTCTGGTACTTTTATCAACACAAAGAGGCCAAATCCTCTTGCTGGTTGGTCAGATGAGGTCTTAAGTCTCACTCAACAGTGTCATGAAAGCCACATAGCTGCTCCACCTGAACCTCCTGACTCTACTGTGCCACCCTGTGCAGCCCCATAGGCTGCATGGGTGTGTTCACCCAGGACTGGAACAGTCAGGGCTGTCCTGGGTCTTTTTCCTGGGCTGTTCACACTTATCCCAGGAAGAAGGTTTCACATTTCAACTTCTTTGAGTACGTGGCATCTGCAAAGCAGGCTGGTTTCCAGCAGCATAAAAAGCTCCCCAGCACAAGCAGCACCCCTGGACCTTCTCATTTTGCACATTACTGTCACAACACCTACGTGTTTCTTCTCTCCAAAACTCTTCCATGAGACCTGCTGAAGAGGTGACACACATACCCAGAATATTTGTAATCTCTCTCCCAGTGATTTAGCTTTTGTGCACTGCTCTCTTCTGGAGCCTGGGGTCTGACATTGCCCTTGAGCACTGTAAACACTTAATTTTAACTAGCCTTGCAACAGGGACCCTCTTCTCCCTCACCAGAAATACAAATAGAGAATGGCCTGATGAAAAGCAGGAATCTGGAGTGTACAGACACTGCTACCAAAACCCCAAACCTCTGCTAAGGATGCTAATGTGAGGAATCTTCTGCTAACTGTGCTGCAAATACAAGGAGGCAGAGTCCTGAGGTGGCACAGGAGTAGCTGGGTGAACCCTGAGTACCACAAGAGGCTCAGGCAGGTTTGGGAAGGCTGAAATTCCCACTGTTTTTAGCACATAAAATGCAGCCAAAATATAGACTAAACACTTTCTGAAAGGCAAAACTTTCCTGACTATTATAGATGAAAAAGACTCCAGCTTGAAAGAGGGCACCTCAGAGGAAGTTAAAAATGGAACTGGCTCCATCTCTTTGTGTTATGCAAGGCTGAAAAGACCCTTCTCTCAGACAAGGGCAGCCACAGTGTTGTCAAATGCATGTGGAGCATATAGTCAGCTATAAAAGCCACTGGGAATGGAGCTTTTTAACCATCAGGTCATTATCTATGCACATAATTAATATAATCTGTATTAGCTGTATATTAATATAACCACCATCTCAGCGGCTTGTAGTTACTGAAGAAATATTTACATTTTTAACTGAGAGATAAGCAGCAAAGGTCTTCACCTAGAACTGATTTTCTTTTTCACGTTCTATTTATTTATAATTCTGCTGAGAAACACACTGCATAATGACTTTACATCTTACACTCAGTAAAATATATTCAGAGGCTGCACACTGACATTTGTACCATTTTTATACCACATGGCACACGCAGAAGAGACTGGGGAAATTAGTCTCAGATTTATAAACCAAACTTCTTCCACAAGTGACTCATTGGAGCTGAACGTGGATGGGCCTTAATGGGAACACATATGTTTATGCTAAATAACCTGTAATACCAACTGAGGTGGCACAATTCTCTCTGCCATTAGGAAGATTGATTTTGCCTTGGAGTGCCTCTACTCAACAGAAGTACCCTTCAGGTAAGTTGAAAAAGTTATCAGGCATGTCATGTAAACGAGCAGTGGAGATTCTAGAGATGGAAGAAAACTGTAGCATGCTATTAAAAAGCGTTTTCTGGTCCCTAAGATGCTCAACATTCATCTATTAAAAACTATAAAAAATTACTATGTGATAACTGAATGTTTCTTATAAATTGCCTAACAATTAAATCACAGAGGAAGAAGTCTGAATTTGGGATTTAAAAAAAAAACAAAACTAACCAAATAACAAACACAAACCCCCAAACCCTAGAAATACAGAAATTTAACCTTTTAAATAATATAGAAAGTATTTAATGGCAGGTACAGGCAACTGATTGATTCTGCTAAACTGCAATCAATAGTCCACTGTAAATCTACCGTGAGATCAGATTAAGTTTAGATTAAATATAGGGTAGGTGTCAATATGGAGGAGTTTGGAAGATGATTTTTGGTTAATAAAATGCCTAAATTAATATGGCAAGCTTGACAACGATTCTTTTTTCCAGCTCTTTTCAAACAATGTAGTCTAGTTACAAACAAGACATCTAATAATCATGCAAGGCTCAAAACACTGTCAAAAACCACAGGGAGGACAGAAAAAGAGAGGAAGAAAGCATATTTGGTTTGATTTTTATATAAAATTTATTATTC
>NW_008615157.1:3017-5402 GCF_000691845.1 Merops nubicus | reverse complement strand
ACACCAGGGACCAGCACAAGACCCCTCCGCCCTCACTGCTGCTGCACACGGAGCTCCTGGACCTGTGCTCTGCTGACGATGCTGCCCACAGGCAGCAGTTACTTAAGGCTCTGGAGACTCCGTGCTGCAGCACAAGCTCCTGTCAGAGGGCCCAGACCACTCCTGTGCCTCGCCAAGCTGGGGATGCAGAACCCCAGCACGGTGGGGTTGGAAAGGACCTCTGGAGATCATCTCCTCCAACCCCACTGCTCCAGCAGCTCACCCATAGAAGGGCACCCAGGATGGTTTCCAGGTGGGTTCAGATTCTCTCCAGAGCAGGAGACTCCACAGCCTCTCTGGGCAGCTGCTCCAGGTCACTGGACCTGCCCCACTGGTGCCACTCTGAGCCTGCAATTTTCGGGCCCAGCGGGTGCAAGGCTCAGGCTCAGCTCCCACCCCACAGGAGACTGGGCACACTGGGGCCCTGCCACGCACACTTACTGCACACTCCAAATCCCCAACTGCCCCAGAGTGTCAAACGAGGCCACAGCAGCCAGAAAATCCCTAAGACCTATCTGCCCAAGCAGATTACAGGCTGCAGGGGCACAAGCATTAAGGGACAGAGCCTGGGGAGAGCTGGAAGGCAGGGAGCACCCATGTGTGGGCTCTCTTGTGCTCACACACCTCCAGAGGTGCCGCGGGTCCGCACGCTCCCAGCCTGGAGCTCCCCCAGCCTCCCTCTGCCACACTGGGGCTGACCTGGACTGCTGGCCATGCCCAAAGCATCCTCCACCAGGCCATTCCTCCCCGAGGAGCAGCCCCAGTCCCTCTGAAGGGGTCCAAGGGCATCCTCAGACCCACTGTTGCTCCGCGTAGGGCAGGCTATGCCACCCTGCCCTCTCTCCAGGAAAACCCTCCTTGGCAGGCAGCTCTGGTGGAGGCTGGCCAGACCTCCCTGCCTGTGCTCCTGGAGTGGTGAAGCAGCAAGCTGGGCATCAGCACCAGCCTGGAGCACCCACCAGCTGGTGCTGTGCCCTGGGCAAGCACCAGAGAGGTGGAAACACACTTACCATCTGATGGTGGTGGCTGTAGGGGATGTTTGTTTCTTGGAAAAAAGCACTGAGAGCAGTCTGCAAAACAAAACAAGGAAGGTGATGTTACCACCTTATCCCTGCACACAACAGCAGGGCTTTGCAAGACCCCAAAGATGATCCAAAACAGGCCCAGGGGGCTGGACTGTGCCCACAGCCCCCTGCCCCACAGCTGCTCCTACACCCCCAAGCAGGGCCCCCCCGCATAGAAGTGTGTTCTTGACAGGGCTGACCTGGGCCCACAGCCCCCTGCCCCACAGCTGCTCCTACACCCCCAAGCAGGGACCCACAGGTTAGAAGTGTGTTCTTGACAGGACAAGACCATGGTCACCATCTCTGCACCAGGAGATCTCCGGGGCTGGGGCTGCCACAGGTACCCCCCCAGCCACCACAGCGCTTCCAGGTCAGTCGCAGGCAGGGTACAGTTATGACTGACATCACTTTGGTTAGTTTCCAGTTCAGACCAGTAACAATCTGGTAAATGTGTCACATGCTACAGGCATGTGAGAGGACCAGGGGACACCCAGCCCAGGTCTGGGAGGAGCGGATGGAATGGGAGCTTTGGGGGCTCACAGGACGGGGCTGATGCAGGACAGGGGAAGGTGAAGCTGAGTCCAGCTCTGTGCCAGGCTTTAACTGAGTTAGGGCTAGGAAACCATGTTTTGGTTCAGTTGCACATCAGGCTTGATAGAAATGTTAGTGTCTTGGTTTGGGATAGAACAGAGCTCTTCTGTTCAATGATTTTAACTTTTTAGCTAAAGCTCTTGTGGGGCTGCTCCCCAGCCAGGGGTGATGGTGTTGCCATCAGGGGGGAGCTGGGTTCAATACTGATTTTGTAAATATTTGTACATATTCCATTTTATTATCATTATTACCATTATTAGTGGTAGTTTTCTAATCAATAAGTCTCTTTCCCTTTCAGGGGGTGGAGGGAGGGGGTTAACAGAGAGCATCTGTTACAGTTCTGGGGGTGGCCCTAACCCCAAACCACGGCACTTAAAGAGAATTGGTTTGGGTTCCATTCTGGTTGGAGGAGAAGCCCCCAGCAACTCACATTCCACCCTCTGCCTGGGCTCAGGACAGCCCCAGTCCTGCCACCACACTCACACCTCGTCCCCATGCCCACAGCTCCTGTGTCACCCCAGGGATGGGAAGAGCAAGAGCAGGGCTGCACAGCTCCCTGCTCCCATGGAAAACCCTTCTGGCCTCAGACTCCCAGGCTGGCAGCCCTGCAGAGGGGAAGGGGCTGGGAGCTGGAGAGCTGGTGGCAGCCACTGGCAGCAGGGGTGGAGGGTTCTCGGGCCCACGGGGGGGA
>NW_008615157.1:402-2971 GCF_000691845.1 Merops nubicus | reverse complement strand
GGCAGCAGGGTTGATGGTTTCCTGGCTCAACGGGGGTAAACTATCAGCCAGAGCAGGTGGCAGCCAGGAGCCCTACCTGCAAATAAAACAAGAACCCAGACCTGGGTGGGGGAAGCAATTGCTGCTGTAGAGCCTGGCAGCTGCCTGGGCTCAGGGGGAGGATGTGACAGCCAGGCTGGCGAGGCTCTGCCCCACGACAGCCACATTTCTCTGTCTGTATTTAATAACACAGCCCCCGAGCCTTGCAGTCAACCCCAGAGCCCTCGGCCCCCACGGGCAGGACCCTCAGACTTCAGCGAGGGCCACGCAGCAGGAGGAGGATCTGAGGCCCTGGAGAGCAGCTCCACACAGGCCAGCACATGTCTGTGACTAAGGGCTGCTGGAGACACGGGCACTTCTGAGGCAGTGACACCCCCGTCCCCACAGCACCCTTCGTGCTGGGTGAGGCCCATGTCAGCACCCACAGGGCCTATCGCTCAGGCAGGAAGGCCCCTGATAAGAAAGGGGGGTGACAGTAAATGGGAAGCACACACATAGGTGTGGCATCAGACACTACAGGCCCATGAGATCCTCTCTGCTCCTGTTTCCCAAGCAGGCGTGTTTTTGGGACCATGCCATCAGCAGAAGGGGCAGAGGAGGTCCCCACTGCCCCCCTGTGCTGCCCACCCATCCAGCTGGCTCTGGGATGAGAGCTGTGACCTGGGTGGAAGAAGCACTCCACACCACTGCAGGCCCCTCTGCCTACAACACCACATCCCCTCCCCTCCATCTGCCCCTTTCCAAGCTTGGCTGAAGCCACCCCTCTGCCCACCACCCGTGGGGAACGGCTGCCACCTCCCAGGGGACCCAGGGCCTGCAGCTGCCCCAAACCAGGGGGACCAGAGGCTTGCACACTCATGTCCTCGGTGGCACAGTGTGCCAGGGACACACACGTAACCAACACTGCTGCTGGCTGGCCTGCAGCCAGAGTCACAAGTGCTGGGGGCCAACGGTACAGCAGCAAAGCCAATTAAGTCTCCTCTGCCTGAGAAGGAGCCCGAGCCACAGCTCAGCCCTGACCCTGGACCAGGGGCCCCGTTGTCCATGTTGCCAGGGGGCAAGTGGGAGCAGGGCAGCCCCACTCCCAGGGCCTGGCCACGCTCAGCAGGTGACCAGGACACCAAGTTCCTCCAGGATGCAAAGCCAGAAGCTCTGCAAGAGGCAGATCACACAGAGACCCTGCCAGGGTGCCAAGAGGTGACCCACGGGGGGTATGGCTGCAGGGGCCAGGGGAGGACACGAGTGTAAGGAGAGCTGGGTGCCGAGCAGAACAAGCTGAGCCTGGAGTCCCGGGCCACCCAGGCCTCCGCAGCCACTCAGATGGGCCCCCGGGTGCTGTCTGACCCCCTGCCCATCGCTGCCCAGGCCACATCCATGCCCAATCTGTCTTGACTGCATGTGCAGGGGATCTGGCCCTGCACGGAGCCCACGGGCACCCTGCCCTTGAGCCACAGAGGAAAGGGAAAGGGGCTTGATAAGACGTAAATACATCAGAAGAGGAAGTGGAAATCCAACCACGGACACCGCGGACAGAGCCAGATCCACCCCTGCTCCCCACACACAGCCTGGATACACTGAATGGAGACAACACTTAGCACCAGTACAAAGGAAAGAAGGGGTGAGTTTTTTTAAAGCAGATTCCTTCTTATCCTTCCCAAGCAGCCCCAGGGGCAATCAGCACACAACAAAGCCCAATAATACTCTTCTACCCGGGAAGGAGCCTGATCCACCACTCAGCCCCACATGAGACTCTGAAACGTCTCCCTGGCAGCCTGCTGGGTTCCAGCCACGGTGGAGGTACCTGCTGCCCTCCCTGGCTTCTCCCCAAAAGCTGGCACCTGCGGCCCCAGGGGCTGAGTGCCAGCCTTCACCCAGAGATACTCCAAGTCGTTTTCTTCAGCCCATAAACCTCCCCCTCAGATGTGCCACGGCACTGCTCCAGCTGCCAGGGGCTGGCCTGGCACAGCCACTCCTGCTGGCACCCACCACGGCTGCCCCTGGAGCCACGGCAGAGCTCGGGGCGCTGCCAGAGCTGCAAACTGCACCAGGCGTGCCACCAGAAATCCTGCCCCAGGTCCCTGTGAAACAGGAGTGGAGTCATGCTGAGTGGGAGAGGCCATCAACACGCTGCCCACGAGCTGCTCTGCTCCCCGGGGACGGAGGGATGGGAAATAAACGGCTCCTTTGTCAAGCCTCCAAGTACAGGACGGGCTCTGATCAGCTCGTGCCACATCAAAGGCAGCCACATCCCCAACGGTTTCCTGACCTCCTGCCCTGCCCACTGTCCTGAGTCACGTTCTTTCCCCCGGGACAAACTCGGGGGCTGTCAGGACACCGTGCAGAGCAAACCCTCTCTGCTCCCTCCCCCACCAGCCACCACGGCCCCAGAGCAGCCCAAGCCCAGAAAAGCAGTTCTGAAACATCAGCACCCCCCAGCCCAAAGCCATCCACACTTCACAGCAGCCTCCCTCCTGCTGGTGACCCACCACCCCCGGCTCCTGCTCCCTGCCACAAGCAGGGTGCGTGCCCA
>NW_008615157.1:0-328 GCF_000691845.1 Merops nubicus | reverse complement strand
CTGCTGCTGCCTCGGCTGTGCTGTGCAGCACACCTCTCCCCACAGCGACCTTACAGGGAGGAGCAACGAGCTCGGGGTGCAGGCGAGCTGCTCCGATCCCAGCACACGCCTGGAGCTGCACTTTGAATCCGAGGAGACTCCCAGCGAGGACAGAGTAAATCACCGCGGAGCTTGCCTGAACTCCACCGCGGCACAGACACGAGCCCGGCTAACGAGCACCGTGCTGGAATCCCCAAACGGAACCTCGCAGGCAGGAGGGGAGAGGAGGCTGGAGCCAGGAGCCCCGTCCCCAGCACGGCTCCCCGAAGCCTGCATGCCCAGCGGCCAT
>NW_008615156.1:51501-91659 GCF_000691845.1 Merops nubicus | reverse complement strand
ACCAGTCACCACATTGGCTTCTCATCTCTAATTAGATGAGTCTGGAGCTGACTTGGAAAGAAACCCAGAGACTATGACACCAAGAAGTTTCTTACTAGCTTGTGTGATGAAGTAGGAGCTTGTTCAGTCAGTTGGTGGTTCAACCTACTTTATTTTAATGAATTATCCATGAAGTGTGATACACAGAGGTGCCATGTCACCACAGTCTGAGATCATCACAATCATCATCAGACAAGCTTTGAAATTAGTTCTAAGTGGCACTACTTTGTGTGCAGTCTAACAAAATATGTACAAGCACCAGCCAAAATAAATTATCATCTTCTCCCCTGCAAGGGCATACCAGTACCTGCCTGGTGAGGGGTGCCAGCATGGAATGCCATCACCCTGGTATATGAACCAGCTACAAGGAAAATTATAAACTGAGATTTTTTTTTTTTTAATTAGTCAGGAAAAACACTGAAATATGTGAACTGTGATATCTGCAGCTCAAATAATCTGTTTAAGAAATGCAATTTTTTTTTTTAACAATGAAAGAGCTTTGTAATCTGTTCAAGGTTGGATTTTTAACCCTTTAAAATTCATTAAACTATTTTCTGTTAAATAGTAACAAATTGGAAATATAAAAATTCAGATCATTACTGAGGCCCCCATAATGTACTTGCAGCATTGAGAACTGATCTTAAAAACCAAAGGGTCTGACCCTTGATGCTTTCAGCCAAGTCCTGAACTCCAAACCACTTTCATTTGCTAGCAGTTTTGTAACATCTCTTGCAACAGTGAGATTTGCTTGACAAGAACCTTTCCCTGGAATATACTTTTGATGTCTGAGACGTCTGACATTTCCACTTCCTATTTAATTTTTAAGTAACTACTGTTTTAAAGTTCTGAGCCCAAGTTTCCTCCCCCAAGTAAACCAAATCTCTTCATTTTTTACTTTCATTTTCCACTTCTGCTTTTCTTTGCCAGTCAGAAAAGCTCATTTAACGCTGAGCCCCAGTGGTACAACAGGCTTTCTAACCTTACAGTTTCCACATTTTCTGTACAACTCATCATCTCTTCCTCCTCTGTGTCTGAATACAATAAACTGCAAGGCCATGTGTTAAAATCTTCAAATAAATCGTGCCATGTCTTTTCTCTTGCAGCTAAAGTGGGCCTCCGATTTCAAGGCTGGAGATGAGGAGACATCTTGCACAATTTCTGCATGCAGGAAGAAACCTGGTGACTAACAGACTGTAAGAAATCGGCAGCTTCCCTAGAGGGCGCCTGGGTGGAATTTGACTGCACAATATCACAAATCAAAACCCAAAACAACTTCCTTTTCAAAGTCTCAGTGCTACTGTTATTCAGAGCATAGCTGAAGACAGGAACATGGCAAGAGGCTTCTCCCTCCATTTCCCCCTCAAGCTCACAGCTGTTGGGGGCGACTGGGGGTGGGGAGGGGGGTGGACCACCTTCATAACAGCAGCACAGATTTCCTCATAAGGACCAGGTAACAGCCTTGCAGCAAGTGAGCAGCATGGCACAGCTGCCCTAGGAAGCCCCAGAAAAGGAAGTGCCCTGCAGAAAGGGCCATTATCAGAGAGCACCAAATAATTTTTATATGTATGTACTTTATTCTTAATATATGCAGAAATCACATCCATAAACATATGTATAAATACAGGTATAACTGCAGCCAGAAAAAACAATTTACAACAGAAAGTGATCTCTGGTTCTGACACAGCTGTATCAGAGGAACTTGCAACAAATATGCTTTATTCATGCTACGAAGCATTTAAAAAGAAAAATAGATTTATTTTAATTACACACCTTGACATATCCTTCTCCTGTGTGATGGTCAAAGTACCTGTGACAGTGGCATTTGTTGGGTTTTTTAATAAGGGTTCAAAATATGAAGATGGTGCTTATTCATGCAGTAACTCACGAGACATTCTTTCCTACTGTAGGGAAAAAGAGGTGCATCTACAGACATGCTCATGTGTTCATTCCACTGACGTGTGTATTAGTACTTGAAAGTAAGACCTAGACCACCAGTCATCCCTTCCCAGAGCCTGGATCTTAGAGCTAATCCCACAGTTTCCCACCACATCGCTCATCTGCCTCATGGCAGATTACAACGCAGAGCACACATCAACCACCACATGTTTTTTTAAACTTCAGTCCCTGATTAATTCATTTCCAATGAAGATTTTTGTAAGTGAAAAAAACTCTATAATGTAACATTAAGAATTAACACCAAATATAAGCCTACAATCAGTTCACTATGTTCAACCAAAACTACTTTTTGACCGAGCCTAATTCTCCACATACAGGGGAAGTTTTATTAAAAGGAAATACCAAGAAATATTTATTTTCCCCCCTTAGTTCCTCTGACCAGGCTAACTATATTCTACTTCAGGAAGAAAAGATGAAAAAAAAATAATTCCCCATCAAGCTACAGGCCACTCAGAGTGCTCTTCTCTTCCTTTCTTAATGTGTTAATCAGGCACTCAGCTTTTCTGTGACCCTGAGGAGGGAAGAACATTCTTTTCAACCTCGCTGCTGTGTTTTTCTGATTGCACTAGCACGCCTTTTTGCCCAGCAGCAGTCCAGGCAGAGCCAGCTGGTTTGGTGCAATCTGGAAGGCTGTTGTAATAACAGAAACACACAAGGAAGAGCCTGGCAGCTGTATAAAACTCCCTCCGAGCTCCAGTCCCTGCAGAAGTGCAACAGCCTCAGCACTCAGCATGACCAGCCAGTCTCAGGGAATTCAGCAGCTTCTGCAGGCAGAAAAACGTGCCAAGGACAAACTGGAGGAAGCCAAAAAAAGTAAGTAGCTGGCCTGGTTTTACTATAGTTTTTGACTGCGAGCTCTTCAGAATTACAGTGGCTCACAGAAAAACAACATTATTTCATCTGTCTACGTCACAGTTGTGCTGCTCCTGTTCTTTCTTCTCACTTGCCTTAGTGCCATGCCTTGACTGCAGCCAGGCATTTCACCAAACCTGAACATTCAAAGTATGTTTCAAATTTTGTGTGCATGTGTGCACACATTTGCCTTATTATATTAAGCAAGCGGTTTTTTTTGTTACATTCATCCTGGCAGCTAGTTTTGTTCTTGCCTTGTCTCGATGCCAATAATGTCATTACAGCCTTCCTTAGCTAGTTAAACTAGAAGCCTACACACCTCTGGCTGGCAGTTCTGGAGGAGCAGACTCTAAACTCTCTCTTTCTCTTCATAGGTCTTGCATAAATTTTTTCAGTGTTCCTCTTCACTTAGAAAATTTAGATGAGTAACCTCAGCTGAGTTTCAAAAAAAAATTATATGGAAACAAAGGGAGACTTCAGCGCAATGATAGCAAAGTCACAGTGCAATCACAAGCACTGTCAGTACTGTAGTAGGTCATTCATATAAGTCTTATTACACGGTACTAGTAATCAGCAAGTCATTAAATGTTTAATTTAAAATAAAGATCTTGTTTACTGAATGCCTAAATGCCCAGGGCAAGGCATGCATATGTATTCAATAATAATAAAAATAAATTCAAAGACTTTTATTCTAGTCAAATATAAGCAAAAAGTAATAAAAAATATCAAAATGAAGGTGTCTAATAGAATAATTCAAACCAAATAAATAATCCTCCTAGAAGAGTCTTCCCATTATCTATTACCTATTTTTTCTGCATTCAGCTCCTAATTATTTCATGAAAAATACACTGGCTTTACCCTCCCGAATGTCAGCAGCAACCACATGAGTCACTGATGTGCATTAGCACTGAAACATTAATACTGTTTTATGGAGTTATCTTGATTTAGAAACCAGCAGTAGGAAACAGTGTTGTCCTGCAGGACTCAGCTGAAATGAGAGTATAGCAAGTATAGCAGATAAAGAGCAAAAAGTTCAAATAACTGATGATGTGGCATATTCTTCTACAGCCAAAAGACTTGGGTAGATCTTTTTGTTCACGTTAAATATTGCCAACAGTTTCTACTAGGGTACAAACAGCAAAACTCTTGTGAATTTTAGAGTTCATTGTCACACATAAGGTCATGTCATTCTGATTTGGGTTTTTCTAAGGACTAATCCACCCTCAATTTTGTGTTAAACCAAGTATTACAGCTAATCTAACTAAATAATCATACCCAGAAAATCATTATTATATTCAACAAGAAGTTTGCAGTGAAGTGACAAAATTAAATAAAAAAATTAAAAATTTGCATGTCGTCCTTGATTTTAGTATTTTTCATGTGAATGTCACTGTGCCACTTTAAACACCTAATGATATCAGCATAGCTTAAATAGACCTTGACAAAGACAAAAGGGATTCTTCTAGTGTCAAATCCTGTTAAGCCACGTCAGAATTGCTTCAACAGTCTCTTCTCCAGAGTGATTCTGCAGTTAGACCAGCATAAAGGATTGTACAGTTGCATAAAAGCTAAGATAAAAGGATATATAAAATGCAGCCAATATCACCGGAGCAATTGGTTAACCTGTGCACACACAGCTCGGTTAAGCAAGGTGAGGACGTGCTGCTTCACCCCAGAAAACAGCAGCTCAGATCCACCTGGTACCAGTTCAGATCAGCAGCTTCTGCTCAGGACCTGGCTCTCTGCAGACCTGGACTGCAAGTGAAAGCAATGAACCTGCCCAGCAAGTGCCAGGGCAGTCCTGTCCCCACTGAGCCGTACAGATGACCTCCTCTGTCACCACAAACAGTGCACAGCACTATACCCATGAGTCCAGCTACTCTGTTTACAGTGTAAGGTGAGATGAACGAACAGCAGATCGCTCACGAGACACAACCAGGAAAAGTCACCCTCAAGGAAATGTGATTAGCAAAACTATCCTTATGCAAACCCTTCAGTGTTTACAGCTGACACTCACGTAACCCGATCACAATGTAGCATGAACACATACAGTACTGGATACAAACAGATAATTGGCCTAGGTTTTGGTGACATATGTGCAACTCTTTGTAATGCAAAATACATTTTGGATACCTGAAAAATTAGAAAATAAATAAAATTATATTTGCATACATGAAGCAAAGCAAAAATATAGTGCTAAATCTCCTCTGTATGTGTTTTTTCATACCTCAGTACCCTTTTTCCTGGCTTGCAATACCTTTACTGTATCATTGGCTGATGTAATTTATCCCTGACAAATTATTAAAATTTTGTTGGTAAATGCACAAGTGCAAGACTGAAACTGTTAAACTGATTAAACCGTCTGCGAACCTTTGGCCTTTTATACTCAGCATTGCTTTATCTATCATTTTGCTTTAAGTATAATTTGGATCCTAGAAATAAGTGAGCATTATCAGAGACAAAGCGTCAATTCCTGAAACTCCTTTTGAGTAAAACAAAGGAAATTAATTTGTCATTAACATTTGCTTTAGCAAAACTTGTTTTCCTATAGATTTCTGTATCTTGGCTTGAATTTCTAGTGTGTAATAAAATGAAAACGCAGATGAAAGATTTCAGGAAATCCAATTAAAATTTAATGTTAATCGAAATAAGATATCCAGGACACATTTTCTCTGCTGAAAAAGCTATACATACAGATCTGTTGTGTTTTATTAAAAGTGCAAAATAGTCTTCTCAAAATGAGCATCCCTAAATCCCATTTTGCAGACAATTTAACACTCTGGCAGACAACTGAAATGGTCCTATTTAAAGAAAATAGCGTTAATTTTTGGCAATTTCTTCATATGACATGATATCTGTGAAGAAATTCATCTAGAAGCCTAGATGATATGCTTGAAAACAGAAAGCCAACTTTAACATGGCAGTTTTTGGAAAGCAAAATACCTAGTGTCTGAGCAAATCAGAATGCAACATTTTCACTTGCTACTGTCTTTTTTCTTGCAAGATCTGAAAAATCCCAACAAGGTAAAAAACTTCACCAGTTCTTTTGGATCCAACCAGAGCGCTGACTTGCTACAGGAAGCTGGTTAAGATTTGGCCAATATAGCATGATGCCTAGAGATTCATAGGCTGTCAGCTGCCATAATCATGGACAACAGTGGACAAGGAAACCAGGTGTAGTACAGCTGCTCTGCTGTTCCCGGTCTTTAAGGATGGGAAGGAGGGACAAAGGGTCAGCAGAAACCTGGCCCACACAGCATGCCCTCTGGGGCAGAAGTCTCCTCCACCTTGGAGCTTTCTGTACCTCACCTTTACAATCGTACAGGAAATGTTGTAGGGACAGGCTGGTTTGCCCATCCTTCTGTATTTCTTGCCCTCTTTTCACATGACCTTGGCTAAATGCCAATGCTCTGCCACCCTTCGGTATGTATGGTTCACTTTCAGCTCAGCTGAGTTCTCCAGAGAGTTGCATCCAGTGGATCAGCAAGACTTTGAAAAGGCAATCCTGTATCGCACAACTAAGGTAGCAGACAAGTGGTTAATAACAGACTAATTAATTTTGGTTTGTCTCTAGTGAAACAGCAGGTTAAGCTCTAGTTTCTGCTCAACTTAATCAGGTGCAGCATATGCACTAGCGCATATGTTGGCAGTTGCCGATTCTGTCCACAACGCTGTTGAACTAGCAATAATTTACTCACAGCTTTTCCACTTAATTAAATAGGAAGCAGCAGGTTCCTGCTGTGCCAATCCTAAAGACATGATAGAAGAATGAAATGGCTGCCACCCTACAGTGACACCCTATGTATTGTGCTTGCTCCAGTGCACTGTCAAGAGGTGACACATATGTATATATACACTTTCTGGTTCACCAGATACATTGTCATAGACAAACAAACTGTTGTTTTACAGTTAAACTCTGTCCATTTTCTGCATTTTAAATGGATTTATTTATCTATCTGGTGTCCAAATACGCAACATATTTCCTACAGATGGACCCCCAGATGGAATTTGAAATTAAAATCCCACTGATTTTGAAATAATTTAATTTGCTGTAAAGATCCAGTTCCTCAGCTGGTGAAATTGGCAGAGCTTCATCACAGTCGCTTCCCTCAACTTCCAGCTCCAGAGAATCACCCCCCAGCTCCACTCCTAGAGGAAACTCTTTAAAAGGCTGATTGGCTCCAAATTTGGAGAGAAGCATAAAAGAAACTTCAAAGTAAGACATAAACCTAGTTCCAAATTATGTTGTCCAGACTGATGGTCAGGCTCTTACACAAATCTGTCAGGTCATGCACACTGGTCCCAAGACTTCGTAGAGCAAATGGCAGAAGCTGAGGGAATCAGCCTACATAAAAAAAATACAAACCCTAGGAAACTACATGTTCAGTTTTAAACTGACTCTCTGACCCTTTATAAATAAGCACAGTGGCAGAAGGACTCTGAGAAATATAATTAGCTGTACAAGAGAGCACTGCACTGGTGAACTGAGAGTCAGTAAAGCTATCTAGTTCCTCATCAGGTTGCTCCTTCCTGTAAGAAGCCTTTAATACAAGCACACACCCCAGGTCCCACAAGGCCAGTCACAAAGTCAAACGGTCCATGAATCAAGACTTTAAAAGGAAATCACATTTCAGGCATCTCTCTGCTTCTACTCACCCATCTCCAGATAATGACTTCAGAAGGAGCCATCAAAAAATTTACTCCTGGATCACACATTTTACCCAGGCTTTTGTTGAATCTCAGATGCATCAAAACCAACAGTCTTCCTCACAAGATTCAGCTTGCTCCTCATTGTGCTATGCTCAGTGGAAGCAGATTGTTGTAAGCCACACCTGATAAGGCTTCAGAAGCCCAGCACAAGTGTAACTAATCCCAAGTAGTATCCTGGAAAAAATAAACCAGAAGTACTATCGCTTGTCTCTCTAGCCTAGTTCGAGAATGTTCCTTAGAATTTCAGAAGAGGTACCATTTTCAACTTTCATGCTTGAGTTTAAGGTTTTAAAAACAAAAAAAAACCCAAAAAAACCCCAAACAAACAAAAAAACCAACCAAACAACAACAAAACCAGAAAAAAACAACACCAAACTTACAGAAGTGTTCATATTGCTCAGTGATGTTAAGTAGGTAGATACAATAAATAAACAAAAAAATTGATGTTTCACACATCAGATCAAGATACCTTTTTCAGCTCCACTCTCTCATTCTTGTGGTATCCTAATTTAAACAACTAAGCAACAGCTTTTTCAGCCATCAAAGAAACTTTTCCTGTTAAGAAAATGGAGCAAGTTTATTCCCTCCCACTCCTAAAATTCTATCTGTACAGGAGAAAGAGACCCCCAAAATCAGTATTGCCCGGATGTCTCAAATATCAGCTTTCAATGGAAGATATTTACAGCCCCATCAGTTAGAAAGTGACTTTTCCCTCACAAAGTAGTGTAGCAGAGTCCTGTTGAGATCTATGCAACTTATCCAACTTTATACAAAACAGGTGAACAGAGATGCATCACCATGGGGTGGTTGTGACACGTTCAACACTTGCTTCACCTAAAAATTTAAGCATCCCATCAAACCTTTTATACTCCTGTCCTTTACATAACATCCCTGCTAGACCCAGGACCTGCATTACGACCAGGCCTACAATGACTTATGTGGGTTTGATCTGATAAACTCCTAGCATTTTACCTAAGACAAAGTAACTATTCACAGTGAACAGAATTAAGTATGTAAACAAGCCTCTTCAGGAGGAAGCCTCTAACTTCCACGACAGCCTAAAATGCTACCTTACAGATCACACTCCTGTTTAAAAAGCAAAGGAAAAAAAGAAGACTTTTGAATCGCTTACATATTTTCTATGTGTAGGTAGAGAATAGCATTTACCTCATTTTTCTCTTAATCACTCACCTCTGCATTTAAAAAATATTAGGGGAAAAGGGTGGGGGAGAGGAAGACAAGGCCTGAAGGTTGCAACTCAGTTTGGTAGTTGTTAAGATGCATCTTGTAGTACTTTGGAAATCTGCCAGCTCTAAGCAGAATCCAGTTGGTGTGTGATGAAGGGATGCTGGCAACCAATCAATACAGCAAGTCTTACAGAATAACATCTTTTCCCATCAGTGACAACTAAAATCTGTTATCTGGCTGCTACTATTGCTGATGAAGGAAAGATAGATATTTATTTAAACACCAAGCTGTGATTTTTAAAAAGGAATAAAAAAAGCACTTGTGTTATGAGAAAATGTGTAGTTGCAAAAAGACTTCTGTTGTTAGCAAACCAACAAGCATTTCTTTTGATGTGTGTTTTCTCACAGGGAGTTGGTCTCACATGATGGGTACTTGTGTAACTGGCCTTCAATCAAAAAGTATCCTACCTTAATCACTTTGGCTCTTCTGTTCAAAGCTTTGTCTGTTTCACTATGCCATGTAAAATAACTCTGATTTAGAGAGATTCATCTTTTGGGATACAATGACAAGTGTGAAGTCACTGTTTCTTCCCCCATTAGGAAACGGAAAGAGGCTGAAGCAGGCCAAAGAGGAAGCCATAGCAGAGATAGACCACTACCGGTTACAGAGGGAGAAGGAATTTAGGAACAAGCAAACAAACGTGAGTAAGAAACCTGTGTATGTTGTAGTGTCAACCTGCTCAATAGTAAAACAATTTGCTTCAGTGTTACATGGAGACTTCTGCAAACCAACATGACCATACAGTGATATCACCTATGATGTGTATATGCTTCATTTTGACTTCTTCATTGGTTTTGAATGCATTTGTAGAAGGTATTGCAGACTTTCACCACTAAACTTGTCCAGATTCTGTATTTGGTTCATGCCTGCCCTTTGAAGACATATCTCCTTTAAGGGAAAATATCTTTGGGTCCTCTTTCTTTAACTCCAGACAGACCTTACTCCTGTCTTGAAACTGGAGGTTTCAGTAAAGTGGATGTTTCAGTAAAAACAAAGATTTAAGCCCTTTCTTTCTACTCCTGTTCCACTATAGCTGATTTTTTTGACTGCAATACACGTCTGCATCTTTGATGAACCGCAATCATCAAAACTGGAGTTTTTCACTACATTTCATGGTCAAAGTGATCATATAACTGAATTATACTACATTTTATACATTTATGCCGTCTTTCAGTTTTCTCTAGTGTTTTCATGAAGGTTCACAAACCATTCTCTTTTTACTTGGTGACCTTCCTTTTCTGTTTTTGTTCTTGTGTTTTCCCCTGCTTGTTTTGTGCAAAGGCAAGGAAATTACATGTGCAAAGGCAGCTAGGAAAAAAAAAAGAAAAAAAGAAAAAAAAAAAAAAGGCAGCCAAAGAGGTCAAAGAAAAACTGCTTTACAAACCTGTCATTTCAGTCACACTTCACATAAAACATTTTCCAGCAGAGATCACAAGCCTCAGGAACAGATATACACACAAGGTCTGTAACATACACTGCCAGCCCCCAGACACACCGTCACACATCCAGGCCAGGTGGAATTGTCTCGTGTGTACAATCTCAGACATTTATTGACACTAAAATAAAGTAAAAATACCTCTAAAATTTGTTCATCTTTCAGTCAAGCTAGACGACTTCTTTTAGGCCTGAAATAGCAGAGAACAAAACATGTTGCTTTGGTGTGAACGCATTTTTTTCCTTATAAAACTAAACCTGCACGGAAAGGCCACTGTTCATCAGCTGAACTTCTCACACAAGCAGGGCAGAGCACATATTGCTCCTCGAGTGACAGCATGTTGTACAAGATCATTGCAGTCCTCCGTCATGTTCCCTGATCCCTGTCTGTCGAACATTTAAGTATTCAGACAAACAGCATCATTATTAACCTGTGCCTGGAAGGTAGTCAGGAGTTCCAGCTTTCTTCCAGTGCAGAAGGGAGTCTGATGTCTGTTTCAGTTCACTGGCTCAGGTATTTGGACACAAGCATTTTTCATTCCTTGTCACAGTCTCATTTAATGCTGTTTCTCCTCTTTGTGTTGCTGTAACCAAACCAGGGTAAATTTTCTCATACTATGAGATGTTCCACATTAGTCCAGAATGAATAACAGCAACAACAAAAAATAATGACTAATCTGAGGTTAGAGTAACAAAACACACTATCTTTTTTCAAAATATACAAAATTTAAGACCAGATCTCAAACAAATTTTATTAATGCTCATAGTGTTTGTACTTAGGGTCTGAGATCACCAAACTTGGAGATGTGCAGCCTACTTCTGAATTTAATGGCGACCAAGTCAATGTAACATCTTAGTAGTGACTTTGGAGTGACACTAGCATAAAACCAGTCTGGGCAAAATAGCTACAAACCTTCAAGGTCAGCAGAAATCCTAGACTAAGCAGAGCATTGTCTACATCCTGACAAGAAAAACGTCTTCAAATTCAGAAGCAGAAAGAGGAAAAAAAAAGTAGGTAGAAGAGTAAGAACTGACTATCTTCAAGCTACACTATTAGCATGAACTGACAGAGCAGGTTTCCAGTTTACAGAGGCTCTTCTTAAAATTCTAATACTTTTCTTGAGGTTTTTCAAAAAGTATTTAGTAGCTGGATAACACGCAACCATCTGAGATATCTGGAAAGTTATTTTCCCCAGTGGAAAAAGTTAGCTTCATAAATCTGATCTAAGCTGTACAATCTTTCCCACACGAGACCCTTATACTTGTCTAAAATCTAAAATAAAATGCCAGCTAAAAATAGTTACTATAGGAAATGGTAATATTTTCCCAGTATTTATAATTATGTCTACGTCCCATTTCTTCCAAATTGGCAAGTGTTTTATATCTGGATCCATTTTACATGGATAAAATTCTTACTACTTTGCCAGGTACAAATAAATAGGAGTGCAAATGTGATTTGTGTGAAAGATCTAAATTTGGCTGCTTTTCCTTCTTTTAAGGACTAAGTTTGGACAAAATCACATGGAAAATAGAGCAAATGACTCCTCCCATGTTTATGGTCATCCTCTAGGTCTCGCACTAACATCACAGAGATAGCTTCAGCTGCTAGTCCACCACTTCATGACAGGAACAAGAATATGTTACTTATTCCTTTCTTATTCTGTCAGCATGCAGAAATGTTTTCTGCTCTCTCCCATGGAATTTTTTAGCTGGAAACCATTTTCTCTGCCAGTATCTGAAGGACTTTTCCATAAGGGAAGAATTCAAGGGATGTTTGGGCAGTGGGGGAGGAGGGAGCAAAGTCACACATTTGGAACACGTGCATCTGTTTATCACATAACCTTGCTAAAATGTTCAGAGAGTCTAGAGTCAATTAAATTCTAAGCGAATGTCCTGATATTAACTGTGCCAGAAGCTGTCTGGTATTTCAGCAGATAAGGAAAAGCAACATTAAAAGACCTTGTCTGAGGCCTGTTGAGGGTTATACATCACTAGCTGCTGAAGACATTTTAAGTACTTTGAGACCATGATGATGCATTGTCAGGAAGGCTTTCCCATGTTTTGCTCCTGAGCCACACTCACATCCATTCTCTGTGAGGCCCAGTGAGCACATTGTTGATAGAACTTAGTTGACCAGTCATTAAAATAGAAAAACAAATTAAGATCAGCAATACAAAAGACAAGAAACTTACAATGTTGCGCCCACAGTGAGCTGGGAAACCTTGGTTACATGGCATGATACCCATTGGTAGTAAGCGTTATGAAAAGGTTCCTCCTTTAATCCTGTTTTTATGCATATAGTTCAGCCTAGTTCATACCATTACTGTTAGGAAGCACCATGATCCATTTGTTGTATGTTTATACCAGATGGTGAAGTACAATAACTACAGTCATATATGACCCTTTATTTTGCTCAGAGGACTTCTGCTTTTCAGGTAATGGGCTCCCAAGGTAACCTTTCTGCTAAAATAGAAGAGCAAACAACAGAAACCATCCGAAATCTCACTAGCAGCTACCACAAGAACTTGGAGAGCATGATGAAAAAGCTTTTGATGACAATATGTGACGTCAACCCAGAAGTCCACCCAAACTTCAGACATGCAGTTTAAGATCCACTGATGGGCTGGGGAAAGGTGTTTGGAATAAGTAAGCTTCAGTCTTGATAAGCATTAATATTTCCTCCTTTATTGTTTCTATACATGTGAGAAATAAAAGAACACCAAAGCACACAGTTCCACATAGGCTTTTGAAGTGACAAGAATTTTACAGGGTATCACAAGCATTTTTTGGAATATTTCTTCCTGTTGGTATCTAAGCCCCTGTCATTTAGACAGAGGCAAGTCAACCAGAACAGAATAAATTGTTATTTGACACCAGCCACTTTTCAGTGGGAGTCTTTATTGCTTTTACTGTTTAAAATGATCTGTACTAGGATGTGGTGTTGCATAAAGTCTGTTTATTCAGTCCTTATTGTCCTGTTGTTTAACCACACCACAAATATTATATAGCTTTGTTAAGTCTGAAAAATGAGAGTAGGAGTAATTATTAGTTACAAAATTGATCTGGTTCAAGGTGCAGACTAACACATCCATAATTACCTATACAGTTACACAGAAAGCCCAGGAATCCGTGGGCTCAAACTTACACCAGTTACCATTTAGGTACCTTATTCCACAGGTTGTTTACAGAAATCGCATCAGTTAGAGCTTACTTCTGTTACCCTAAGTGACCCTGAATAATACTTCCCTCTGCAATGGCACAGATTTCCCTCGGAATAAATTCTACAAAATATACTATGATCTGGTGCTTTGAAGGTGACACCCATTAGATCTGATGAGAGGCTGATGGGGAACACTGATGAAGTGGGGATCTGGCATACACCTGCATCATGAACCCCTTAATGCCTTGTCTCCACTACAAAATTCCACTGAATTAGAAAAGAAGCTTAAGAAATTGCAATGACTAGCAAACAACAGCAATGATTTTCACTCTACCTAGACACAGACAAATCATCTCAATTTCACAGCAGCTAGTCATAGGCAGTGTCCTGTTCCAGCAAGGTTTACACAGCTGACATGCTGTCATGTGTAAAATGACCGTAAAGCTGTAGTCAACTTAGTGTCAGCAAACAGGGCTCCTCCAGGCTATGCCAGTATGCTACATAATCTCCAAGCCCTGATTGTTACACTCTCCTGTGCTCAGTTGTATTCCCTGGGGACATGAGGATGCCGAGGAACGGGCAAGAGACTAGAAATCTTACTGGCACCAGCTGAAAGGCTCGTTTATTTAGGTGTGCTTTGGATTGAGTTGTGCTAAGTTTTGGTCTGCTGAGAAGATGAAGGAACTCCAGTCCCTGCTTATGCACATGAGCCAACACAGGCGCCCTTCTGCACAGCACGGGGCAGCCGGGATCACCTGATTGCCTAGGCACACGTGCCTCCAGTTTGGGTCACAGCCGCAGCCCCAGTGTAGTGCTCGATTGTGAAGCATATATTTTCTGGGAACTCAGTCACCAAGGTGGATGCTCATCTCTCAGAAGAACTCACTGCAGTGTTCAGGCACTGCTCCGCTTCTCCTTCTGGGCTATCTCAGCACTCTTGCCACTGGTTATCACTTCTAGATGCAGTTATCACTTCTAGATTCAGTTGCAGAACTAAAGCAACGGGGTTTCCATGGCCAGCTATATGAGCTAATACACACCCCTGTATGGCAAGAGCAGAATTGTGACATTGTGGTGGGCAGCAAGCTAGAGAAACAGCTTTTCAGGAGGCCAGCAACCCAGATAACATCAAATAAAGCTTTGAATTCCTGCATTGCCCTGCTTCTTTTTATGACATTTTCCCTTTCTCTCATTCTTGCCCCAATCTGTCCTCTGTTACCAAGTGCTTATCTTACAAAGCTTCTGTCCTCCTTTCAAGGCTACTCCCTGCTCTTCTGGTCCTAATGGCCACAAACACATCTCTTCTCTAAAGCTTCTTTCAAATACATTATTCCCTGAATAACTTGACAAAAACAAACAAACAAACAAACAAACACCACCACAACCAAAGACATGATGTGGGACAGCAGAAACCACCAGCAAGTGCTGTCTGGAGGGACGACGCAGCTGTGACACCGCACTGCAGTCAGGGCAGTGACCTGTCTGTACCCTGCTATCAACTCCACATATCTAAGATATGAAACGGGGTTTAAGCACGGAAACTTTCTGATCTTGACTATTTTCTTGATCTGTGGCCAGAACGAAGAGCTACGACTCATGAAAAAGGAATTAATTTGTTACAATTAGCTCACTGATCTTGAGAAATACAAATCAGAGAGCTTTGAGCACTCTGTGCATTTGCTTTCTTCTACATTCATTCCTACTTCTGGACAGGGAAAGGGTGGTTACACCACTCCTATTAGTTGTACAGAGGTAAAGGCCACGTTAGGCTTCAGCTAATTTGGCAAGATATCGGGGTTTTAAAATGAAAAGTGTAAAGCACCAGCTGCATCAATGGAATATTGAGGTGCCAAGAAAATGCCTGCTGAATTTACAAGTGCCCAGAATATCTTCTATGTGACATTTTCATATTCAGGATAACAGCAAATAATCATTCCATACAAAAGAAAAAGATACAACAGAAGAAAGGAAGTTTAAATTAAAAATGCTCTCAAACGCATAAAAAAGTGAAAATGGTTAGTCTGTATTAGCAGTTACCTACCATTGATGATGACAAATGACTGGTTAGATCACTTTTGAGTGAAACAAGCCCTCAAGGTTTAATCAAACATCAGTTCAATGATGTCTGTAAGGGTGCTAGCCACACACCCTCTTTCCCCCAAGGTTCTCACTATGACTCACATTCCCATCTTGTCTTCAGCCCATCCCAGTCCCAGGAAAGTGCCGAACGCTGCACCTCCAGCCTGCCCTGCTCCCTGGCTAGGGTGGTATGGGCCTGGATGCCAGGTCCTGCCCTGCCATCCCTTGGGGAACGTCCCCAGGGAGCTCCTAATCCCCACAGTGCCCTGGCACACTGTTACCTAATACGTACCAATGCAGCTACCGAATAAAATGGCAACATCTCATGTCTTACAACACAAATTTAAGAAATAGAAAGCCACATGTAAATACCATTCATGCCTACATAAATCTATTTTTCATACATACCTCTGAAATTAGGGTCTTAACAAACACCTGAAGAGCTCCTGGGAAGGTTTCCTCTTCTCCTGTCCTGGGAAGGAGGTGGCTACCTGACCTTAACATCACTTCAAAACAGAGGCTTTCTACTGACTCTCCCATAAATTTCTGAAGAGTTTGGAAGCCAAGATTCTAGAAGTCAGAACCAGATATTGATCTATTACATGAATTATTATATTAACTGAAATCAGATTTCCCTCCTTGTATATGGTTGCAACAATCATTTTCTCCATATTAAAATACACTTGGAAATTCATGTAACCTGCAAAGCATGAGTCATTCTTGTAAATGCTTCTATGTAGGATACAAGTGTATGTATGAAGCTCTTTACAGAATAAAATATTTCTGCCCCTGACTTCAAAGGTTTTGTGGTTCAAGGGCTGTGAGCAATGTCTTCTCTGGGACAGGATGACCTGCTTTTGCAGAGCTCAGGAACTACAACAGGACAGGTGACAACAGGCTGCCCTGGCATAGAGTCACAGGAGATGTGAACCTGCAGATATGTACTTTCACAAGCAGCCTTGCTCAGAAGCACCCTTACCTGCAGAGAAAGCAGGAAAGATGTCTATGTGTAAGGACTTATTGAGCATCCCCAAAGCAAGGGGCTGTGTCAAACTTTGAGAATATATCTAGGCAGTGTGAGATTTCAGACTGAGCCTGGGGTTGAAATACAAACATGTTTTTAGGCTACTAAGCAATACATCCCAACATTTGCAGTGGCATTGACTATTAGTTCTATTGACAGGCAGGTTGTACAGTCATCAATTAAAGACATAGCTGTTGTGAAATAGTAAAAGTTCTTATAAAGGAAAGAATGAACCTTTTCCCTAATGGTCCACTTAGTGGGGAGACATTACCTTCAACAGGAATTTCTCTTAACTAGGATCGTATGAGACAGTGCTGTATCTTTCAACTAGAGATTTGTTTTTTTCTCCAGTGTGTGCAGATTAATCAAAGGTTTCCTAGACACAATTATCCTTCAGTCCCAGCCACCTGTCAGGTTGATGCTCTAGGATGTACTCATCAAAAGACTAACCCATGATACTGTGTGGCTTCTCACCATCACCTTCTCCAGAGCCTGGAGCAAAGAACATTCCCTGACTGTCCAACAATCAAATGGGGAGCCAGGCACTACAGAAAATAAAGAAGGAAGAAAGGATACTGGGTAAAGATTTGGGTGTGAGAGCAGCAATTCCAGTTCTTTTCCGTTCCAGGAACCCATCACAGTCATGAGTTGATTGAGTAGGAAACTTGAGGATTATGCAAAGTCATGTTCTGCTTCATGTATATATATACAATGCATGTACTTCAAAAACATTTCTTCCCGTTCATCATAGAAAAAGAGAAAATGCCTGTTACACAATACACAAGTGTCATATATTCCTGCAAGGTTTACACTGGCCTGTCCTTCACAGATTTGATTATTCCGCATTTTATGGTGGTATAAGGCACTTCAAACCCTGAGTCTTCCCCGAGGAATGTTAATGCTTGTTAGAAGTACATGACCCAACCAGTATTACTACAAAACACTTGGAAAATGTTACATCAGAGTACTATTAATACACTCTATTGCACTTACAGGACATGACTGAATGTGGAAAATCTGATGACTTGCAAGCTTATTAGCTTGCTGAGATTCCTCGCTGCTTTTACAAAAGATACGCCAAAAATAAACTACCTGCCCAAGTGTGATTCCTGGAAGTCCCCCTTTCCCCAGATATACAATTTATTTACATCTGACTCCAATATGCTACCAAATTTCCATATCACTTTTGGAAATGCCAAAATTTTAAGTAGAGCTGTACTCCCAAAACTGCTAATTTGGTTTTAAAAAAGCTTTCCACTAAATATCATGCCAGAAAAATGACCTCAATACTTTGTATCAGATAGACTTTTCTTTAAGCAACACAGTATTTATAATTCAATTCATTTGTAGCAAACCAAATAGCATAAATATCAATAAAAAATAGATCAGCAAAGTCAACATAACCTAATTTGTATAACCTCCTCTATATATTTCATATAAATATTTATTTTAAAGTCCTGTGGCATTGATTTATTGTTGACAGTAGACAAATAGATAAAAACAGATACATAACACAAATGCAATTTAACCACGCGTGTGTCACTTTCAAAAATAAATCTAGAATTTTGTGTCAGTTTTTCTTCCATTCAAACTTACTTGTGGGAAATAGTGCAAATACATGAGCAATCCCATCACTGGCAGTAGGATAACTCATACATATGTTTACAATTAAGCAAAGGTGAAGTGTGGTGGCAGCTCAGATCAGAAGTGAAACCTACTAGCAAGGACAGGCTGACAGAGCACCAGAGTGCTGGAAATTGCTCCTGCTGTGAATTCTGATCCACATCTCTTCTCTGGACCTGGTAACTGCCCTCCACCTCCCACCGGCACTGCTATTCTACCATCCCAGGAACATGCACTCTGACTCTCTAATAACCTCCAGAGCTACTTTGTAACCTTCTTTACAACCTTATCCCCCCATGCATCACAAGGATGTACTTCACCTCTTACTGGTGGTTTCCTGGTCGTTAGCAGTGGTGAAGAACATTGAATAAATTAAATACTTGTGCCTTCTATCAGTTCAGCACTTCTTAACAATGTATCTATCAGTATCAGTTTGAAGGGGAAAAAACCAGCACTGTTTCCTAATAGCATGTAACTGCTCTGTCTGCTGGTGCTATGGGAAATGTTTCTTGTGGCACAGGCTACCAAACTTGTCCAGCACATATTCCCTAATGGCTTTTTCATTCAGCTCTGGAATAAAGAAATTAACATTCAGCAATTTTCTCTTTATTTAAACCATTTTTCTTCCATATAATTTCCTAACTACCCTTTGGAATCACCCACAAAAGTGACACTGAGACAATAATTTACTCCAAGACAGATTCTGCAGAATCTTCATACATTTCTGTAAGTACTCCAATTCCTACTAACGTATATAATTTTTACTTACAGATACATATGTGTATGAGCACAACTATGTCCCATATTTACAGTCTATATTGAAAGAGTGATTCTCATAATTCATTCAGTTTCTGATAATTCTTTACCTACCCTGGAAAAAGCAAACAAAAACTTCTTTCCTACCTCTCATGTCAAATACAAGCCTGAATGATTCATTAGTTTCCCCTTAATCTCTGCTAAGACCAACCAATGTTCACCATAAAGGTTTTTAGATGTGACCTAGGAGAACAGTCTCCAAAGCAATTACAGATTTCCTGGAAATATTCCTTCCAGACCTTTGGTTATGTACATCTGTTGTGAGAAAAACACCTTAGACTTGATGGTCGGCTGCTGGGAACTACTGTAATTTTGACGATACCAACAGAGCAGCAATCAGTTCAGTTTGGTGAAAAATCTCTGAGCCCTTCATTGGTCTATATCTCTGGCATTTACTGCCCTGTGTTGTTCCATAATGTCCCAGCAGTCCTGCTGATACTGCTGCTCCTATCTGAAACCAGATTCAGTAAGAAAAACACCTTGTGATGGAGGGAGTTGCTAGATTAACTAGGCACAAGAGGAAAGACGATGTAAATGGTCACAAGTTGTGCTAGGTCTGTGTGCAGTCACTTTGAGCCCTAGAATAGCCCACTGGCAATGAAATGGGCTACAGAGTACACCAGAGGATTAAAGAAAATTTCAAAGCAGGAGCAAGTCTCAGTAAAATTGGTATTTTCTGAGAAAACTCTCCAAGAAAATGTTTTCAGTTGGTTTAAGCTTTAAACTGTGATGATATATTCTTATTTTCAGTAAGAATAACTTGAAGAAAGAACTTATTCTGAAGAACATAGTGATATCCTCTGAAATACTGTCAGGCTGGACAGAACACATGGATATGGCCATCTTCAATGCAATGTGAAAATTTGTCACTGCTTTGACCAGTACAGAAATTCAGTAATTCCACAGTATAGCAGGGTGCTTTGAAAATGTGATTCACTTGTCTGAGAAGTGAGTCGTTCAAGCACTAAGACCAATATTTATAAACTTCAGTGGCTAATATGTCATATTCAGAAGAAAACACGTTCTGCAGAGAATTATGTGGACTTGTCAGAAAACGCTGAATGCAGTCATATATATTAATATGGTATTAATTGCTTTGTGGATGGTAAAATCAAGTCCCTGTGTGTTTCAGAATGAAAATAGATTTCCTCTCCTTGAAATGGAAAGCAAATTCGTATCTGACATACAAACACAGGCTCCAGCATTCCTCAAAATCTTGTGCAGCTTTTAAATGAAACCTGAGACTCTTTCTCTAATACCAGGTGGGAAAAGATAAGATTGGATATGTACTCTTCAGGGCAGCATGGAATTAAAATTCAAGGTATTAACAAAAACTGCACTATGCTTTTTATAGTTGAGATGAAGGCATATAGTTCAATGAGCCTCTTTGTTTTCTCACCCCCCTGCGACTTGTTCCAAGTCTTTTAACTATTCTTTTGCCATGTAAACTTCAGGTCTATGAGAGGTGAAGATCAGTTTGAAGGTGCATATAACATACCGAGCATGTCTGAATTTGTGTTTCACTGCCTTGCTCAGCTGCTCTTACAAGGCTGGAGTCTTGCAGAGTACTAACAGCAGCTGGGTTCAGAAGTCAACCAATAAACTGGCACTGAAGCAGTTACAAATGGCTGCATAGGAACAACATTAGCAGTACATGCACAAGTGTTTGCTGACCTTATAGGCTACTACTGGAGTTCAGACTTCAGCATGTCTATGAAGGAGCTGGGAATTGAAAAAGTCATCTTAACAGAGACCTATAAATGAAAGGAAGCACACTCCAACAACATAGGTTTGTTGTAAGAGGTTCAGTTCTTGACTTAAAAGCTCAGGCTAATGCTCTAAAGACATAGCTAGATGTGCAATATCCAGCTCCTCTGCATTGCAGTGGCTTTCACTAACCACTGGGGTGCCCTACTTTTTTTTTTTTTTTTTTTTTTTTGTGGATTTGTTCTAATACAAATGAGACAAAGAAGGACTGTTTTCAAAAGATCACGCTGCTGATGCGACTGAAGGACTTGAAGTCATCTCTCCATAATTCTAGATATTAAATTCATCTCCCTTTCACAAGATCCTTGCTCAGATTAAACATATCTACCACACCAAGGAAGTGTAGATGGTAAAGTAATTGGTTTGTTGGTTAGTCCCTGTCTTGTAGCCACTACTGTCATTGTGAAGAAAGAATAAAAAACCCAACCAAACAAACAAAAAAAAAAAAAATCAAAACCAAAAGACTCCAAAACTTTCCTGGCTTCCTACTTTCATCAGGTCAAAGTTTTCTCTCACCTCAAATGTAACCTGCTTTTCGTTACTTCTAATGTGTAACTTAATTTGTTTCCACCATAGCCTCCTCACTTTCTACTTCCTTTATGGATCCAGCTTCCATTATCCTCTAGTTACTTTTTCAAATCAATATCTTCATGCTTTCTCCTTCTCTAACATAGACACACACTGCATCACTTAATTTTCTTCCTCCATGCTCCCTCATAAAAGGCTTTATTTTGCAACAAATCCTACCATAAATGCATGACAATCATACAGCAAATTTTATGAGACTACTGTCCTATTACCCAATACAATAAGGCCTCAATAATTTATTTGGATTTGTTGGGTTTGGGTTTGTTGTGTTTTTTTGGGGGTGGTGGTGGTGGTTGTTGTTTTGTTTGTTTGTTTTTGGTTTGGTTTGTTTTTTTATTCATCTGTTGTCATGTTGTTCTACAAACTCTTGGAGACAGGTGCCACCCTCTCTCCAACTTCAGCTGAGTTGCACCCTCAGTGTAGTCCTAGCTTATGGCTGCGGCACCTGGGAGTTACCAAACACAAATTATAACTATTAAAGAACAGAATTGTGATTCTGTTGTGTACACAAACTGAAAAACAACCCCCTTGCCTCAAGCTGGTTTGCAAGTCTGCTGCAGATATTTGGGCACCTATGAACACATTAAGAGCATTGCCCACTGTTGCACATGTGGATCTGACTTTCCTGAAGTCTCATGAAACAATTGTTTACAGACTGCTTACATCAACACAGCTGTACCAAATCTCTTCTGACTTGGACAGAACATTTGCTAGAATCAGCCTGGACTGCAAAGAGTGGCAGGCTGAACCAGGGCATTATCCTTTTTCAAGTTGAAAAGCAGTAGGTAATTCTAACCCATCCCTCTTACTTTTGGTAAGAAAGCAAGAACAATCCTTATGTTTATCCCTAGGGTGGGATTAAAAGGGCACATTATAAACAAAAAAAAATCCCATTTGCATTGTTTTTACCGAAAGACTTTAATTTAACAAGTCTGACCTGGATTAAAAATAATGACCCTCCAAATTCCAAAACTTCTTCATATAAATACTAGCAGTCCATTTATAGCATAACTTGAGCCAGTTCTTAACTTGTAGCTGGGTCTCCACCACCTGCCATTAACAGCTTGTGTAAAGCTGAACACAATTGTACAAGGAGAGGAGGAAACCATCAAAGTTATTTCTTAACTAATCTATCATGCCCATCTCTAAGCATGCCACTGCATCGCTTGTCAGCAGACTCATTTGTCAGATTGACAAAGAGAGGAAGGGTCTACTGTGTTGCCATTACTGCTGGCTAATCTTATTCAAATTAAAATATCTATACAATAATTAGTTGTTAGAAATAATGAATACTGCTCTGCCCTTTCCTTATTTGACTCAATATTTCAAGAGAAATTGAACCACTGGCCTCTAGTTCTGACCTTTATCAAGTATTCCCAAGATCTACAGCTCAGCTTTTCCAATTTTACTTTGACTCCCCTTTGGTGACTCCCCCCTTGCAGACTTTTCCAATTACTTCAGTATTCACAGTATTCCCCAAAGCACCACTACATGGAACACTACTACCTCTTATCTATTTTATCTATTAACCTTAGGAACATTGGCAAGCCATTATATGGGCAATCAGTGTGCTTACAGAAAAAGGGCAGAAAAGGAGCTGTGCTTTAAAGGTGTGTGAGGAAATTGTTTGCCATTTCAGATACATTTTGCATTTTCTTCTGAAGGAAAAGAATTAGATATTTCAGAAGCAAAGCCAATGTGTCTCAATTAAGCATCTCAGCTGTTTTGCATTCAATGAAGTCATCTAATTTTAAAGATATTTCTGCTTTCTTGTATTTTTCCCACACATTTTCTGTTTTTCACTCCTCAGAAGGTCCTTCAAAAGTCAAGAACCTCCTGGGGATGACGATGTTCTGGGTCTCTGCCCCATACCCTGTTTTCCAGGTTGATTGCCACGTTTCCAGGTTGGTGATGCTGTGCATCTGCCTGGGGATGGGAAACAGACTTCTGAAGACTAGGATGCTTTAGGAGAGATAGCTCAGGAGAGAAGGAGCAGTCAGCACAGGAGAGAGAATAATATCATGAGACAGTAGTTAAAGTTGGAAGAGATATCTGCAGAAGCAAATCTTATCTTAGTTGATGTACTAACAGTAGAACTCATGAATTATCAAGGGAATTATTTTTTTCCTAATCAAAATGTGTGAGGATGTTTGAAAGCTGAGCTTCAGAAATATCATCAGTAAAGACAGATTTGGCTGCGTAATCAGATTGTATAATATTGTTGATTATAAATAAAAGGGAAAATAACTTGTCTGCTTCGCAAACGAACTCAGAACATAACATTTTGATATGTTGGTTTTGACTACTGCTCATTTAAAAAAAAAAAGAAAAAAAGAAAAAAAAAGAAAAGAAAAAAATACTCTTCCAGTTTTCCAAAAAGCTCAAAATGTTTTCTGAAACTTTCTCATTTTGAGGGGTAGAGAAGCAGCAGAGGTGTACAAATGCTCTGAGCACAGGGGAAAGGAGAAATCCTTGTGGCTCTGCTGTACATTTGGGGCAAGATTTCAAAACCACTGCTATAATTCAGCCTCCTGCAGAGACAGGCACATACCCCAAAGTAGAGTGATTTAGAGGTGCTGAGCCCTTCTAGTGGAAAAAAACTCAACCAACCAAACAAACAAAAAAAACCCACACGAAAGGGACTTGGTGCTTTCTATGTTTAAAGCTGTTATTTAATCACAGAATTAAATTTTATTTTGAAAGAGTGCAGAATGCTAACTCCAAGAACTCGTTGTTAATTCCATCTCTAATCAGTAGATGGCACCATAAATTCATCAAACAGGATAGAGACCAGCAAGGGGTATAAATTCATCCTAAAAAAAAAAGAAAGAAAAAAAAAAATAAAAGAGAGAGGGAAAAAAATCGTACACCCAACTTGACACATAAATCGGGAATTAAATTCAGAGGGTGTAACTTTCCCCCCATTCCACCCCTCCAAAAATAAAATTGGCTGTGGAGCATACTGTATTACATTCCAATGCACAAAGAGCAGCTCTACCTAAAATGGCCCCAGCCTTGCCCTGTCACTGACCTACATTGTCTCTGGAGCTCCTGTGAGATTAAAAAAAATTCACAGAAACAAAACAAAAAAACAAAACAAAAAAAAACAAACCAAACCAAAACAAAACCAAACCAAAACAAAACAAAAAAACACCCAACTTTTCCTCTGTACTCCCCTTGCTCTGAACAATGGCTTTTCTAGAGGAGAAGGCCTCTCCTGGCTGGAAGGAAAATCTCTTCTCAGAGAAGCTGGTGGCCAGATTTGCAGATCCAGCCCCAGAGGTCGAGCTGGCATTTGGAAAGCCTCACCTGGGGCTTCTAGGTCCATGGATGAAACTCCTTAAGCTCTGATACTGCAGGAGGGGTACAAACATGTGTAGGGGGTCCCTGAGTCTGTTCAGCTAACCACAGGCTGTTGGCAACTTCAAGGCTGAGAGCAGACAAGTGGATAAGAGTTTGGGAGACTTTTTTTCCTTCCACCCAAACAGCAAAATTTCTACCTAGGATTCAGAGGCTTGTGGAGGCAGCCTCTCCCTCCATCCCTGACAGAGCACGGCATGAGGCAGAAGCTCCACAGCAGCGCCTTGCTGCCTGCAGCGCGGGCTTGCCAGGAGGCAAGCTCTGCCCAGAGGAGCAGCTCAGCGAACCTGGGTGTCTACTCTTCTCCTGGCCCAGCAGCACTCATCCTAACCTGCGCTGGTAGGATGACTTTTCCAACAGGGTGGAGCTGGCACCCCCCCCCCAGCACCTCTTCACACCCTCTGGACTCCCCCAGGCCTTCCCTGGTGGCCGCGGAGTGCAGAGCTGAGGCATGTTCCTGCACACACGCCAGGCGATCTGCAAGATGTGCTCACCCTCAGCAAAAATCTGCTGCCTTAAGTATGGGCTCTCCAGGCTCTTACATATGAACAGCGAGTGTGAAAATCCTGCCCATCCATCTGTTCCTTAAAGGCTTCTTTCTTCTGCTGAATGTTAGAATTTCTCCCCAAATCTTCCTCAGCAGCACAAATCATATCAGTGACATTTACAGGTTAAGTAAATAGTATGCTGCTGACATCACCTAAGCACAGTGGCAGGCGATTAGGTTGTCTATGGCTAGCTTTAACACTACAGACTTTGAGCTCTGTGTATCTTGTTCTCAATGAGTGGGAATTAAAATCTGTAGTAACAGAAGTATTGCTCTGAAAAGCGATAGCTCTACCATGGAAAGCACAGAAATTTTGCCAACAGAAGAGAGAGTTCAATCAACAGTTTCAACCATGTCACAGAAGTGAAATCTCTGATGTTTAAAATTTAGAGAGGAAGGCAACATGACAGTAAAAAGATGAGTTTACCTTGCATTGCATGGAGTCATCTTGTCTTGGGCCCAAAGAGGAGGTGCCACAAATTTTTGCCATCTCAGGCTCTGCATGCCTGGTTGTTGCAAAGTGATTTTTCTTCCTGGCCATTCCTTATTATTTTCCTAGCCTGCCTAGCAGACAACTCAGGAATTACCAATACCATCAGCAGTGACACAATTGATTAAGTATGAGCAACACCAGCTTGGGTTTTGCATTCAGTCAGAGCTCTGTAATGGCAGCACAAAGGGCCCTGCTTGTTGAGCAAGCAGGGCTTGATGTCACTTGTCCCTAGAGCCAGGCACGAGCGAGCTTGATGGAGAAGGCAGCGAACATACTGTCAGAAGCCATATTCATAGGGAAAAAGCAGAACAATAGAGATTAAGTGACAGTGCAGAATCAAGGAACTCAATCATCCCCGAGGCTCAGATATTCCAGGCTTCCCCACAACACCTGCTAGAGGCACAGGGGAGAACCTGGAGCAAGACCCTGTGGAGGACTCGCTGCCTCTGCCAAGACACTGAGGGAAAACATGAAAAATCAGTTGTGGCTTTTCTAAAAACCGTGGACCATGCAACTTCGTGTTTGGCTGCATGCTCACTTTTTGGCCTGTTTTCCAGTCTGAAATCTGGACTGAAAAACAAGAGTAGGATTGCTTTGAGTCCAGTTTTTTTTTCCACTCTTTCTCCCTGCACAGGAGCACAACCCCTGCCTGCCCCCCTGCTGCAATACTGTAGTTCACTTTCAAGTGATTCTAATGAGATAGGAAAACAATTGCTTGCTATAAATCAAAGGAGGTTATGCAGGCCACTTACACACTGCTAGCTTGGTAATGACACCGTTCTCCCAAGGAATGGGAGAGACCCTGAACCCACACCTGCCCCTTCACCAGCCTCTACCTGAATCACTGTGGCATCTCAGGTACTCTGCGCCTGAGCATCTTCTCCTCTGGGTGCTCTTCCTGCTTGCACAGACCATAAGACATTTTTTGGCAGGGAAGATGGTAACGAGAGATTTAGGATTTTTACCAGAGACATACAGCTCCAGCCCTAATACCAGCAAAGAGTTAAGTTTTCCACAGACAGGGAAAATGGAACTGATCAGCTCATCTGTAGCAGCCCAATAGCTACCAGAACTTGCCAGGCTGGCATGAAGGCACCTTTGCTCAAACCCCTGGTCCAAGTTAGACAGAAAATTTAAATCTGGGTATTGTCTTTCCCTGATTAGTGCTGAGAACAGTCTAAATGCTTGTGTGAGCAACATTTCAAAGTCTTGGTAAATAAGCTCAAAATCCAATTACAACAACTTATTGCTTCATTATAGCAAATAAAAAATTCTTCTGTGGAGTAATATTTCGTTTGGCTGTAGAATTGGGAAGTCCCTTGTTACTTTTGACACAGTAATACATGGTCTCTTTATAGCTCTGTATGCCTTTCCTGCTGGAGTGCAGCCACCACCACCCCACCCCTTCGGACCATCCCTTGGGTTGGTACAAAGCTCAGAAATCCTATGGTTAGCTCTCAGCTCTCTCAGAAATACTGTCATTTTAATCTGGAATTTTTACTCGAGCTTTTTCCATCTCCTGCCTGTAAAATGGGAGTGGCAATTACTTAAAACTAGAAAAACTTAACTGCATTCATGGACAGTCTCCCTATATCCTGTTTTCCAAAGAGCTTCAGGTATAGTGAATCCATTCTCCCGTTTCTCTATTATTTATTTAGATGCAAAACATCAGGGTGGGAAAGGTTGCATGCAGTTAGTGTAGTCCTGTTGCCAATGTCCCACTGCCAAACCTCTGGGCTTTCAAGGAGGTTCCTCCATACCACTGATACTTTCTAGCAAGATACTAGGTTAACATTTGCATCATATCAAGAACTGTGGGGTCTTAATTAAATCCTGATGCCTCTAACTCCACCACTATGCGAAATAATCCTTAATTGGTGCCTAAGTGTCTATAGGCCGTTTGCAATGTCTTCACCAAACTGGTCTCCTGTGCCTGCTTGTAACAGAAGAGTAAGTTATGAAACAAGAGCCACCACCTGCTTCCTAGTCAGCCTGAAATACAGCAACTCGTTTCTGCTGCTCTGCTTAAAAAAAAAAAGGGTTTGGGGGGGAAGGAAAGGGAGCTAACATTAGAGAATTCAATAGAAAGGAGAAAGTGGTCATCAGTAATGTTAACAAATTTAGGTAATTCATTTGCACTTGTTAACAATTTGGATTGTTTCTCCATATATTTTTCTCCACACCAAACAGGAGTTTCTATGCAATTTTCTCCTACTTTCAAGTTGGATAAAATATTTTTAAAACTAGGTGCTTAAAAGGAAAAAACTATTCTCTTCAGCGTGGTTCAGGAAAATTACCATTATTTGTGCTACATTGCATTAGTAGGATAACATTTGGAATTTTGTTGAGCAAGAAAGGGTACGTCTAGGCTAGCAACCGAAATACATCTTTAAGACACCCGGTGTGCGGCTGCTGCCTTGCTGCCTCTGCACAGCTTGCTGCTTCCTACAGGGGAGCCCTGAGGCTGGCACCACCCTCCTGCCATCCCCTGCCACCCCACCGCCTCCTTTAGCACTGACTGATGTGCCTTTAGCACCAGCCTGTGGTTTCCATAAATGCTGATATTTCCAATTTTCTGTATATCTGCAGCTAGTGGTTGTTTGGACAACTTCTATATTATTAGAGAGTAACAATGACTGATCTTAAGCCTGGAGCAGTATTTCCACTGCAAGCACTGGTGTTCAGCCCTCTTAAGTAGAGCTAAGTAATTCAGGGAGAATTTTATGTGACAAATGTAAATATGGTATGTGTGAATTTTCATCAATACTTCACATGAAGAAAACAAAGCCAGATTAATCAGATATGTATTGTCATTGAGCCACTATCTCTGGTGATAAGCAACACGGCTTTTACAGCAATATTTATTTATATTTTGATTTATAGGTAAAGTTTGAAAAAAGTTTTTCTTAAGTTCACACTACAAAATGCACGGTCCCACCAGGGTCCTTCTCCAACTCATGGACCCCTCCACCACTGCAGATGCCTTTGCTTTTCTGGACTTCCCCTGATAGGACTCCACAAAGTGTGGGGAGAAAGAGGTCACCTGGCAGCAGATCCAGGACTGACTGCATCCCACAGCCACAGAACATGATGGAAACAAATCGCACCAGCCTCAGCAAGCTCTCTATCTATCCACTAGTAAAACAAAAGTGATCTTCAAAGTGTACCTAGACTGTGAAGCAGACAGAGGTTCAAAGTACATTCACAAAACCATAGGAGCTCTACCACAGGTTAGTACCAGAGCCTGGTGAATTCAACCTGAGAGGCATGGACATCTTCAAACTGTGCAAACATGGCACCAGGGATAATTGGACTAAATTCTGCATTTCATTGCAAAGAAGCATTTAAGTCCTCAAATGTAATGTTGAGCTAATGTCAGTATTAATGTGGAAAACGCATAGCTGTGTAACAGCACTTTGAACTTGGATTTCAGAAGCAAGCTGAAAGTATTATACTAACAAAATGCACTTTATGGCACAGTGCACACTTAGTTTTAGACACGTCATAGACCCTTAACGGTTGTGGGTTTTTTCTTGGTGGGGGTTGTTTTCTGGGCTGGGCAATAATTCATTTACAGGAAGTTGAAGACTGTATGCCAATATGTGCACTTGCACCATATTTCTTTAAATATGTTCCAGGAAATGCCATACTCATGAACTGCTCTGTAATGTAATCCTTCAGACTGGAGCAATTCATAAGATCCCAAGAACAAAAAAAGCTTTTTCAGCAGGTATAGTTAATCAGGAAGTGAGTACATGCCACATTAGAATCCCCTAAGGGTTTCTAGTGCTCAGCAAGAGTATGGCCAGTTTGTTGTTTTGCTGGGAAAGCTGTCACAGGACAGACGTCCTCATTAGAGCTCCATTTTCACATTCCCTGGAGTTCAGAGCAGAAGCTTCAGCATCTCTGCTCCAAGACCTTTATTGGTTGCAACCCAAGACAGACTCAAAGGAAAACTCTCAACCCTACAGTCCAAAAAAGTGTAAGAAGCAATTCACACTAGGGATAAACTGTGAAATGTATTCTTAAAGTGTTTTATTATCATTTTTTATTTGAACCTGGTTCTGGAGGTAGACATCTTTCTTTGACACAAAGCCCCTTGTCCAGCTACATGTGGGAGAGCTCCAGGGACAAAAACTGCCAATTGGTTTCCAAGTCTATTTTAGGAACGGTTTAACAATCAGAAGAGGAAACATGATACCCAAATCAGATTGCCAAATATTTCAGTATTAAAGGTGATGGGGCAAGATCTGCTCTAATAGTACAGAATGAAGAATGAAATGCAAATATCCTAGCACAGAGAAGCTGCGTATGGCCCAGTGCCTGCTGAAGTCACGTGTTTCTACCTGCTGACTATGGTAGGGGATCATAGGGGAGCTCCTGGGGGACAGAAAAGCAGGGGCGTGGGGCTGGGCAGCCCATGCAGCATCACATGCTGCAGCACCCTTGAGCAGCATTTAACCCCCAGCATGTAATGACAAACTCCAGCTGCCTGATGGACATCAGCAAAATCATCCATCAGGGAATGTTTACCAAACACCATCACACAAAGAGCCCCAAAAGTAGTAGTTTAAGGGACACAACAGCTCTAAATACTAAATACTGCAATTTCCTTCTCACTGCTGGAGCAGACCAGGGTACTCTGGTATAAAAAGTACTGAAAAAAAAATCAGTGGCAGTTCAAAACCAGCTGTGCCTTTGTACTGGCTTTGCTTGTAGAGCAGATTGCATACATTTTCTTGGCCCAATTCATAAAACAACACACCCAACCATACACCATGCAGCAGGTATGAATTTCAGCCACATGCTGCTTTGAGTGTGTCTGCACGTACCACTGCTGCACAAGTCCAGATCTCACTGTCATTGGCACTGGGGGCAAGCCAGTGCTCTGAAACATGTCTGCTTAGGAGAAATCAGTACCACTCTGCTCTCCTAAGGGTTTGCCAACACAGGGGAGATTTACTGAGGCAATTATACTGCTGTAACTGAGCACTAAACCTCTGTAGTCACACTCCCTAGAACTAAAGTACTGATCTGCCGTTCAGATTAAAATGCCTTGAATGCAATATAATTATTATACTAGCATGATTTTAAGAGGAAATATCCCTTTGCAGACAGCCTTTAAGAAGTGAAAGGCTTTTCGGCCCTGGAAAAGACGAGGCAGATACAAATAATGTATTATCAGATTTTTTCCTTTCTCTGATTATCTGTGCCTGTGTTAACAGCCTGCCTGTGAGGCAGCTTAGGATAATGAATGGAGCAAGACAACTAGCATCTCATGCCTCATTTTCACATGTTGAGTGACACTAAGTCACCTGTTGTTTGGATTTTTGAATTGTTGATAACAGCAATATTTTTTGTGGTAAGTCAATAGAAGAGAAAAGCCAATTTAATACAGTCACTATCTAATTTTCCCAGTTTATATACTTCTTCTTCTTAACCCTAAAAGAAGACAAAACTTCTGTTGCTCCAGTGTTCCACACTACCACATTCCCCAAACAAATATGATGACTCTACTCAGTGTATCTGGTCCTGACACTTACAAAAGGTTTGTGCATTTAGAAACTATCTGAGCTCAAAACTGAGCTCCTCTGTGTTAATCTAACTGGTGTAATTCTTCAGAGACAGGTGAGGAAGAGCAAAGACACATTTGAATACATTTCCTCTGAAGCCACACAGGAAGGAGAAGTTCTTTCTTTCAGTGTGGGGTTTTACCTGCATTGCTGCAGGGATGCACCATGGTGACTGCCATCCCAGATGGCCAAAAATAGGTCTTACAACACTACCTTGCCCTGCTAGATGAATGGTAGGGACAGAGTAGGTCCAATACCCAATTTAAATGACCTTAAAGTCTACTTGCTGATAGGTCAGTGTTGATTTAGTCTCAAAAGCCACACTGTACTTAAAAAAATCACCACAATCAGAGCTGTGCTGTGCCACTGCTCCAGAGCACGATGAGCTCCAGCAACAGTGGCACCTCCCAGGCAGCCACTGGGTCATGGGAGCCCATGTGCCTTGAGGCACTCTGACAGAGCCTATCCCACTCCTTTGTCAGCCCCTGCCACAGCTCCCCATGCCCCAAAAAAGGCTCTATGTAGTCTCCACAGGCACCAATCTACGGCCTAACTAGGAGGCTTTCAAATTTAGGCGGTCAATGTCAGGCATTTGAGTGCTGAATGATGCCTGGATTGTCAAAATTACTCCAGATTTTCTTTGGGGTAATTAAGTCAAAACCTCCTTTTTCTGATGCTGCTTTTCTTTGCTTGCTTAACTGACAGGTTGGAGCTAGGGAAAATCTTCCTACATATTTTCAGGTGCCTGACAGCACACAGGGATGAGGGCACAGCTACCAAAGACTCCGGAAGGCACCCAGCCCCAGCGAGAAGCAGACAAGCCTGCACCCCTGCCCCTCCACAGCACCCAGGAGGCATGCTGGGCAGAGAGCTCCACAGTGGGGACAGGTCCACCTGACACCAAAACACCATCTCTACCATCCTGGGAGCACCACACTATGCAACAGGGGCCCCATCAAGAGCATGGCTGCCCTATGCCCTCCACTTTGGGTCTGGACCCTACATGGTGCCCTACCTTGACTACAAGCTGCAGACTGCCCATGTTCCACATGGGACCTGGTGTGTATGAAGCATTGCACAAGCAACATGAAGGCTAAACAGATAACAGCTTGACATAATGGAGAGAAAGCACACACCCCTTCAAACCCAACCTGCAAATAAGTGAAAAAAGCCTGTGCTCCCAAGGCAGCAGTCTGAAATGATTCAGATTAAAAGGTGGTGATGTGCCATTATACTCCTGAGCACACCTTGGGATACAAATTTTTCCCCTAATATTTTTAAATAACAGAGTGTAAATCATGTGAAAAGGTATGTGGGTCCTTCTCTGCCCAGCTGGTGGAGGCCATGGTCAGGAGGCTAAAAGAGATGACACATCCTGCAAAATGCCCACATGAAATGAAATGTGGTGATCGTGTCAGTATGTCCCATTAGAAAGAATGGAGCAAGGTGGAAACATGCCGGCATGCTGTCCTTCAGGTCAGCCTTACCATTCTCCAGATACAATACATTCTGGGAAGTGTTAGGTTTCAACGGTGATCATAACACTTTCATGTTCCTGAAAGGCTGACTTTTTTTTCCTTCCCCCATCACATGGAAAATTTCCATCCATCCTGTTCTCCATAAAGCAGTACGAATGTGAAAACTGGGCACATCTTGCACAGGAACAGTCTTGGTTAAATAAATACCAAGGTGGAGATACGTAAAGATAGCACTTGAGTGTAACCCACCTAAGAGTCTCATGCACTGAAATGTCTGCATGACATCCTGGACTCATTGAGATCTGGAGTCAGCATTTTATCCAGCAAGAATAGATGGATACACACCTACACCTAAGAGAAAAGGGATTTCAGGTTTAACTCATCAGGGAGGAGAACACTTGGACATTAGCTGCATTATCATATCTTCACATTTTAACACAAAATTCATCAGTATCCTGTAATGTTTAAGTTAACCTGTCTTTTCAAATATTCACAGCTTAATAAAGTATAGCTGTCATATGCTGCAAATATTTACACTTTACATAATTCAAATGATCAGTTCCTGATCTTGCAGGTACTAAAACGTGCACATAATTATTTGGAAAACTGAAAAAAAATCCACATTTCATTAGCTGATGGACACATTTTAAAATCAGTATTTATTATTCTCAGCATATCTAAATGTACGATGTGTATGTGTCACATCACAATCTAAGGACAAAGGTAACTGTTCATCTTCATACCTGTGAATGAGACTGCTCGTATTTGCCAAACTAAACAAATACACATCTCTTTGAAGGTATGGAGAATAATTTGAGACATTAAACTGTACAATAGGAAATGAGATCGCACGAGCAATCAGATGACAAAGACGTGCCAGATCAGCATGAAATGGCTATCTCACTTTTGGGGTGCTTTTAAGCAAAGTACTAGATCTTCAGGAGATGCTGAATATTTACCATCAGAGAAAAGTCAAGCCCATCTGAAGGTGCCAGAAAAGTCTGTCCTTGCAATAGAAGGCTTGGGTTTTGTTTCTACTGCACCAAGAGACGTTCTGCCTCACCTCAGCAAACCTGCGAAATACTATGATGGAAGGTGCACTATTCCAGGGCATGCGGATATCACAGCACTGGGAGTCACATAAATATCTGGAAGAGAGTCAAAGACAGTGTGAACACTAGTTTCCTTTAGGGTTTTTCTTCAGCTTGTTTGAAATTTGGTGCTTCCTTAATTTTTAATCTTTCTTGGAACCCCAGCACTGAACAGGGACCAGTGTGGGTCATCCAGGGCAGCATCTTGAGCTCCATTACTACAAGTGGCTGTTCCAGGCAACACAGAAAGTAAGAGATGAAGGGCACTGTGCACTTTTTAGGTGTAGGTTGTCAATAAAGTTGCTACACATGACACTTTTTTGGTGTGGGCACTCGTTTCTAGGAAACACTTTGGTAAACAACTTTGAAGTCAAAATGAAAAATTATACCCCGAGCGCTTTTTTCCCTTTTATCCACCATACCTTCATGACTGTACTAGTCCATTTAAAGGGCAAAGCAGTGCTGAATGCAAACAGCCTCCTTCTGCAGGCTGTCTCCACAGTTCAATTACCAGTGCTTTAACGGTGCTAATTAGCATTCCTCAGAGCTAGATCTCTTTGAGTGACAGGTAACCATGGAGAGTCACAATCCTGTAGGTGATCAGCAAGAGTCTGACTTTTCTTTTTAATTAAAAATTAGAAATGCCTTAAACAAAAATAATAATTCACTGATTTATGTTATTATCCCAGGGTTGCCAAGCCAGCAAGAATAACATTATCGTTGTAAAAATGAAACATTTTTTAAAATGAATAGACTAGGGTGATAGAAAGGAGAGCAGGCTTATTATCTGCAACAAGAGAATGTACTTGTAATGATAGTACAAAATAGTAGACGCTTCTCCAGAGAGTTGGCATGGAGACCAAAAATAGGACACTTTTCTGAATGTGGGATGGGATTGCCCCAATTTATTTTAGACTTTAATTAGATAGATGGATAAATACTAAGTCTGTTGCACAAATAGAAATTTCACTGGGATATCATTTCAAGAAAATTTAACCATGAGTTATATTGAGAGATAATATTGCATCTGGTCCAAGTGAGAGCCAAGACTGGAAATTGAATCAGCCAGATAATCAATTAGTGAAAATTGTTTTCAACATAACTATGCCATTTCCCGCCAGCTAATGACCTAGTTCTCTTTCCAGAAATGGACTCCAGCAGCAAAAAATTCATAGTCATATTTCTGAAAACTGCAGTGGGTCCAAATCCCCAGTGTTGACCCAACTTAATCAGAATATTATTCATCAACTAATAATGATGAAAATTTTTAAGTTGAGCTTGCCAAAGGGAGAGGGAGGGTATATGCATATTTGTAATTACGAAATATTTTCCAAGACCTAGTCATCTCAACTCAACAAATTTGTTACTTGTAGATTCTGATGAAAATTATTACATATAAGACAATAATAGAAAATGGATGACTGAGCAAAAATTATTCTAATAATAGCAATCACAATTCAGAACTCTAACCATTGTTCACAGGTAAAATCATGGCTGTTAATTAAGAAATATCAAATAGCTATTCAACAAGGTTTTTTAAATCTTCCCTATATCATGTATTCTCTCTCTCTCTTAAAAAAAAAAAAAAATACAAAACACCAAAACACAACCAGCAAAAAAAAACAACAAAAGAAAACAAAAAAAAAATGTTGAATCAATAAGGTTCTCTCTGCTACCGAGGTATTTATAGCTTCAAGAGTGTGCATGCTAGTAAAATCTAACTCCATATGAGAAAGAAATGAGAAAGAAGAACTAAATGTAATTGCACCCCTATTAAAATTCCTGCCAGATTGACTAGTATCATTTCCTTTCAAAATCAGATTTAGTAAGCACAAAAGTTAATTTCCACAAATGTGGGGATGAACACTTTCTTAAAATACAAGTTAAAAAAAAATTAGTTTTCCATCTTACCAATTATAAATGTATAGTAGGCACTAGTAACATAAATACCTCATTTTAAGCTCATTTTTTACATATTTTAAGCTTACTAATGGATAACAAAGTATCTATCTGTAACTGTCGGAATAGGCAAATAGCCAGGGCTAATCACAGTTTTACTAAAGCTTATAATACAGCCAGATAAAGGTGGGGGGGTGGGGGGGAAATCAGTGTCTCTGAGTCTAATATTATCTTTGGGTTTTTTCCCCTATTTGCAAAAAATATCAATCAATTCCAGACTTTCAGCTCCACCAAATGATTATAACTTTTTATTTTGGAAGGAGAAATGTTACAAGCAGGTGAATTGGGGAACTGGCTTTGTGCTGTCAAGAGACTTAAGAACTACCGAGCTATCCAAAGAGGAAATCTCGGCAGAGCTGGTAGCACTGAGCTGACTCAGCCTCAGCCAACCCTGATGATTCCCATGAAATTCAGTTTGACTCCTTACTAGTTATCCACACACACATGCACATCTCCAAATTTTTAGGTCTTCTAATCTTCTTACCCTCATATATAAAGGAAATAACAAACAAAGATTAGTTATAAAATTATTTTGTTCCAAAATCAGTCTGCTTACATATCCATGTAGCATGGTCCATTCAAATACTCTACATTTTAGTTAGCAGCATGGACAGAAAATTCTTAATAAAAGAAAATATGGGGGGAAAAAAAGAGATAATATGGAAAATAACTGTCAGAATAAAAGCAGTCTACTTTTGGGACCAGGCTCTTCAGCTTGTTTTCAAAGCTGTTATGCTTTCCTTAGTCTCTAATGCAATGCAAAGGGAGCAAGTAAGGGGAAAGAGATGGCTTATACAGGGGTAGGGTATGAAAACAGCCCCACCACTCCCTGGAATAACTGCTCTTGTCCTTGCTCTTGGAAAGAAATTTTCTCTCTTATGGATCTGTTAAACTATCACCTACTTAAACAGAAAGTAGCTTTAAGCAACTATAAAAATCACAAAGATTCCATATTTAACGTTATCAGAAAATGCTGAGCATTTAAAAAAAAAATTATTCAGAGTTATTTTAATTAAAAATATAGAAAATTAAACCTTTTATAGTATTACTGTGCTGTTTAACAGTTTATAACCTACTTGCTTCACTCACCTAAATAACCACATGCTGGCAAGTTTAGGTTTTCAGAGACTAATTCTCCTATACAGATATGACTCATTGGCCTCAAGAACACCTTCCCTTCACATTCGTAAACTGATATCAACATGCTTACATCCTACTAGTAGGCTACAATCCAGTCTTTGCAGCATCAAATCCCATTTGAAATATGAAATAAGGTCTCTGCTAACTCTTAGGTGAGGGATGAAGTTCACTGACAGAAGCAGCTGAAAAATTCCCCCCCAAATGGCTATAGGAATTTCTCAGCAAGGTCTCCAGATATGATAGCCTCCATGCCTTGCCCTGTAACTGCAGAGCTGGAAGGGATGCTAACTGGAATCTCCTGGTATCTTTTGCAAAATTTTGATCCCAAAAATCAATGCAAGCAATCAGATTACATTCAGTAGAACTGGTATGAAGAGTTAAATGTCCTCTTGTTACTGATTCTGTGATGGATTCTGGTGGATATTTTGGTATTAGTATTTATAACATTTCAGAATTTTATACAAGCTATTATTTCTCCTTTTCCCTGGCAGAAACCCTCTGGCTATGAAAATAGAGTGGCATTTTTTTGAAACTATGCTCTGCTTATCTTCTTTCAATTCATGTCCCAGTCATCTTAAAAACAAAAATAACCTCAATCCAGGCTGTTCTTTCCAGTAATCTACTTGTAGCTAGGTAGGCATCATAGGGCAATAGAAACAATATTTCAATCTTCTTTTTTTAAGGGGTACATAACTCTTCATTTGCCTTTGACTGTGGAGATAGCTCCCAAAAGCAGGAATCTTCACAGGCAGTGCTTTAACATGCTGTCCTTGTCCTGGAGAAGATAATCTCCTAATGTTTTCATAGTTTCTTAACGTTTTGAAATGTTTACAATTTGATACAACACATTTTCTATATAACACTATTGGAAATAGTATAAATGTGCTGTTTGGAAGTCCCTCTGGGTGAATGGATAATTATACAGCTATTATATATATATTTAATATTTTTCCTTAAATATAATATAATACTTCCTTCAAGACAAGAAGCAAAATGTACTGAATTTTTTTAAGTATTCAAGTGAAAAGGTTTGCAATTCACCACTGAAATACACAATGAATTTAGTTCTATAAGACATGTCTCTAGCTACAAAGCCCATACTGGACCAAGTTCTCACCCCTCTCTGGGGTGCAGGATTGCCCTGGGAGGTCTGTAAGCTGGACCTCACCACGAGCACTCTGCCTTGCAGAGTTGTGCCAGGAGATAATCAGCAGAAAGGCTGCTCTACAATGCGTTAAAATTCAAAGTATCACAAATCAGTACCAAAAGGCAACCCCTACAGGCTCTGTGCTGAGCCATGTACCAGGAGTATCATCTTCTCCTCATTTAAATTACACTAAACTGTATTTCCATCTACTCCAGAGGAGACATGGGGTGTACTCTGCAGACTGAGCTCAGAAGCAGGTATACTGCAGGTGGTGAGCAACGAATCTACCTTGCTTCTGACTCAAAGCCCAAGAGGTCAAAAGTTTTCTGTGGCTCACTGTTGTTTTCCTATTATATTTTGTATTAGGTCCATTTTTGAGTCGTTTATAAAACAACAAGACAACAAGGTGAGTCTGTATTAATGATTTCTCTCAGGCTCCTTTGGGCACGTACACATAGGAGTAGCATTGTTTACACCTGGCTAAATTTTATTTAAAAATGCATGGCATGAGGAAAGAGATTCAAGAAAATAAGTTTTGAATGCTTTTTTTTTTTTTTTTTTTAAAGAAGAACTCTTTAGAAAAGCTGCTGGCAGTTGCAGAAGCCTTTCCTAGTTTGGCTACTCCTCTTAGACTCAGCATCAAAGTAGGAAATTTCAGTGTTGTCCAACATAGATGCTGCATCTTGACTTTCCCAAGAACCAAAAAGGAATTGGTAAGTATTGAAAGCATACTATATTTTTTCCTTTGGCAGCACAGAGGCTGAACACATCTGAAAGCCCAGAACAAGAAAAAGCAGGATGCATCTTTTTATTCCAAACAAGAAAAATTACTTGTAACGAAAGCAGACAGTACCACAAATTCATACGTTGAGTTTAAAATGTACGTATGCAAGTAGCTGTGCACATGCTTACGAGAATTTCAAATGCATAGTGGCTAAATCTAATTTTCAGTGATGTTAAAAAGCTGTTTGCTACTTATTTCAGCAGGCCGTAAGCAATTTTATATTCAGCAGAATGGAGCAGAATGCATTTCTCTTAGGTACAGCAAAGCGAATATCTTGCAGTGAAAGGATGCACTGTTTTGTTCTAACTAAAGAGAAATAGTTGATGAGTGAATAAGAGCATGATCTAAAGCCTATTGAAATCAATGGAAAGATTCTCATTGACTTCCCCAGGCTTTGGATCAAGCCTCAACAGAGCAGCTATTTCTCTCTGATACAGCAAGGAATCAATTCCCTCTCCCAGTGGTACTCTAAATAATTCAATATTTTGTCTCAGATCATTTCCTAAGAAAAATGATGGGGATGTTGTTTAAGTGGGCGATACCCTGAAGTGACAGAGTTTACAACGCGTTCAGCCATGTCAAACCTCCTGTGTGCTGCACGCCCGCACAAAGAGAGGGCAGAGCCAGAGCAGCCCTCCGACACCACGGAGCACTGACCCACTCGCCAGCTGCGAGACAACACACGGCCACGCTTCTCCTCTCACTGGACAGAAAGAGCTGGAGGAATTGTGCTAAATCTTGAGGAATGCCTGCACTGTGACTTTTCTTTAAAGAAGCAACGTTATTTTTAATTTGCACAGATTGTTTTGATGAGTACAGGCAAAAATTGCAAAGCTAATTGTATTATCAATTACTAATAGAAACTGTACTCTCACCATTCTCCAATGCTTTTGGCTCTATAGAGCAGAGCAAAACACAATGTGGAAATGACATCTTCTTTTTGAGCTCGTTTGTTCCACATGAAAAATGACTCCATAAAAAGCAAAGCACAATTAGATTGAGGAACTCTGCCCCAAACCACAGCGAATCCTTATTAAGGGTTACTCTCCTGCCATAATCAGGTGGCATTCTGTACCCCAGTTCCTTTCTCCGGTACAGTGGAGAAGGCTGCTGCAAGTTGTTTCCAGAGAGACGAGGAGGAGCTGCAGGCCCGCACGTGGGGGCCGCAAGAGCGCAGCCGGGCTGGCAGCCACGCGTCCTTTCGGGCAGCGGCAGAGCAGTGCCGGCGGTGCTCTCCCCTCAAGCACCCAGCGACAGACATTCACAACACCTCCTTTTAAGTATGGGGAG
>NW_008615156.1:0-51470 GCF_000691845.1 Merops nubicus | reverse complement strand
CCGCCTTTGATAAGTGGTGGGGGGGGGGGAGAATAAAACCCACTACTGCAGTCCCACCAGGCAGCTACCTAGCAACAGTTGACAAATTCTGAGGATGAAATTATTACTGAACTCCAGCTCATGTGATTCTCCCCCTTCCCTAGCACCTCTGATGGAGTTACACCTGTGGGGAGCATCTCACATCTCACCAGCAGCATCTCTGATGAGCGTGGATGTGGCAGCTCTGGCACATTCGCTCTCTTCCACTCCCAACATAAAGCACAGTCACAGTCTGGTCTTTCATCATCATCTATGGAGAAACACTAATCAGCACCAGTCCAAGCATGCTTCTATTTAACTCCCCGCCTCCTTGCTGTATGCTTATACCTGTACTCCCACTCTTGCTCACCATGCATTTCATCTGAGCTGGATTATAGACAATATAATCTGCTGCCAGGACCAGGTGTTACCTCAGGTGCACTGTGGTGCCAGTCCCAGAAGCTTGCCCCAACTTCGATGAGAAGCCTGGAAATCCTCATACACAGAAAAACCCACTGCCAAGATCAGCCCCTCCTGCCAGCTCTTCCCTAAGAGCAGGAAAAGACACGGGCTCTTCCCCCTGCTCAGAGCTGCTCAGTGATGTGTTTTGGAGATCAGCTGGGTGCTTCTGCCAAAGCCCACCCGGCTGCTTAGCCAGGCCAGCTGGCTGCTGCTCACCACTGGCACAACTGGGACAGCCACAGGGCATGGCTGACTGCCCAAACCACTCATGAAATCATCCTCACAAGTGGGACAAAATACATCCACTCTCCTCTCAGATGCCATGAGCATGTGGTCTTGGAAGACCAGAAACAGGGATCCTCAGTGTCCTTGCTCTGCCATTTGCCTAACACCATCACACACAGTTTGACATTCCCCCCTCCCCTCATTGAACCATTTCTACTTTAGTATTTGAGAAGATTGTATTTCCTAAATTGAGCTGCTAGTCAGATAGACTCAAAATATTTCTGACACGTCCTTCAACTTTGCCAGAAAGTGCTCTTTTAGTTTCTGGGACATTGAAGAATGATGACTTTCAAAGGCATGCTAATAAACAGATAATGAAAAATGAACACTATCTACACTTTTAGTCAGGGGAAAAAAAAAAGAAATCTCTGTACACAGATGTATTCCAGCAATTTTGATTGTTGCTTTTTATTATTGTCAACCAAATTGTCTGCTTTTCTGGAAAAGGCTTTAAAAAATACAGTAATAAGCCATCACTTTTCTGTCTTTTCATTTAAATAGCTTTCCTAAACCTTCCAACTTAGATTCCTCCTCGCAAACTGATTTTTCATTAAACAATTTGTTAAAATAGCAAAAGGGATTTGGCAGAATACCATATTTAGGAATCACTGTACAAAAACGATGAACCATCCCTGGTTTGTTGTGTATATCTACAAAGATGAGTTAACATTGACATCACTCTGCCATTTGAATTGCCATGACAATGCTTTGTGAGCAAACTCTAAGATGAAAAGCAACAACTTGCATTCCTCATTTTAATTAGCAGTTTAATCTGGTTTTTAAAAAGAGCAAAAACTTTTTTTTTTTTTTTTATGAGCAAGAGGAGAATAAATATTATAGTTAGAGGCTTTCTTCTAGCCTGAACCATTTAATCTATTTTATATATGAAGAAGCTTATGTTCTTGTATGGAAATTTAGGCACTACACAGAGAAGACTTGCTCCCTCCCCCCCCACCACATATGAGCACCAAACTCAGTAAGTATTCACCCCCTTTCATTCTGTGTTACACTCCACAGCTCAACTGTCAAACTGAAAACAGCACGACACAACTTGTGTGCATCGCAACAGCCTCGTCAATAGGGCACAGAGTAATGCCTACGTATACCTTTGTCTTGAACCTCCAACCATTTTAAAGAACAGGATGAGACTCTGTCATGGTCCCATGAGTAAAGGGAAAAGACAGCACAAGAATTTAATAGTTATACATATCTAACCACAAAAGAAATTAGCTGCTAAAACACTGCTTCCTTTTCTAATGAGCAATTTTATACAACAGTGAATAAAGTAAATTTGAGAGCTACTATTTATTACAAGGAACTTAAAAATGCTCAGAGCACACAGAAAGCAAATTTATTGGGGAAGACATTGCATCCAGTTCTCAAATGTATTAACCCCTGACTGAGATGGGGAGAAGTGTTCAGCTTTTTCTCTGACCAACCCCGGTTTTGTGTTATTAAACAGTCCCTGCGTTGTTGCTAAAAATCAGGGGTGCAGGCTACCTCACACTAGCTGCCTTGCCTCTTTTCCACCCAAGCGTGTCTCCCAGCCTTCGGAAGGCTCTCAGCCAGATCCCACACTGTCAGGAGCATGTGTACACCCGCTCTGCTGTGAGACACAAAACTGAACTGCAGCCCCTTTGATTCTGTACTTTCTGTCCCTGCCTCGATAACTTTTCAGAAGCTGACAGAGCCTTTACAATTTAATTGGTGTTGACACCTTTTGAAGCAATGCCTTGAGGCGCCAAGGGTCATTGTCTACTTTATCCTGCTTTTCTGCGGCTGCCTCCAGTTGGCTACCTTGCAGCCTGTGGTGCTGTGGTGGCCCCTGCACTCTTCATTCATGATTGTACTTGTACTGGGTCCCGTTACAAGGACCCTTGTTAAACGCCCAGCAGGCAGCACTGAATAGAGATTTTGACTATCTGGGATTTGAAGGCCTCTAGCAATAACGGAGAAAGCCCTGTAAACACAAAGGTATCCTAGTAGCAGTGGGGCGTTCACATAATCACGCATTTATGCCACAGGACCTCAGGACCAAGCTCCATACTGTCAATTCATTGGCCATTAAGCCTTGGTAATTAGGTGGTTTCCCGTGACTTTTCTTTCTTGGGATTCACCAACTATCATTTTCCATATGTCTCTTTTTCCCAGAGCAGCTATACGCCCTCACACATTCAATAAGCTGGGCAGATGGTACCACGTACCAGGCTCTAAGCAGCCAAAGCCAATTCAAAACAAGTAAAAAGGTTTGGCATGGCATTCGCAAAGCTGCCCAGGAAACCTGGATCCAAAAATCACAAAAGGTCCCACGGCCTCGTCACAGCAAACACACCTCTCCAGCTTCAGCCCTGCAGTGCCCACGAGCAGTGAGACTCTCACAGGCACTCACATTCCCAAAGCAGCACTTGAACAGAAGATCAACAGGAGAGAGATGCTTGAAAACCATCTTTCACTTCATAAACAACTTTTAATACATATATCTGTGACTTCTTCCAGGTTTAAATAATTAAGGCTCTCAAATCTTCTACTGAAAATGCAGTTGACTCACTCACTTTATGCAGTTCTAAATGTCACTCAGCTTAAAGCCACATCTTAGTAAAACTCAGCCTCAAGCATTGCATTAAAATGGTCAACAAATAAGAGCATAACCAGCTAAAATGGAAAATGACACTTCAGGTAAGCAAATTTGAGACATTAAAGTGCGGCCACAATTATGTCAGTGGCAAGTTCCTATTTGAAAAATTCTCTCTCCTCCTGGAAAACAGTCTTGCTAGTCAAAGCCAATGGCTGGGCTTTGTGTTTTCCAACCTTCTCTCTGCCACAATTTAGAGTCTGCTTTTCAACAGTCATTCTGGATTCCAGCAGTTCACCTACAGGTTTTCAACTAGTTAGACTTGTAATTCCGATACGACGCTACCCACTGCTCCCATTTTCAAGTATCATATGGTCATTCACTATCTGGGGATGCTCTGTCCCTATGCCTGTGATCCCACTAACCCCTTGCTTCTACTGCAGAAGAAACAGCAGAACTGCACCCCTGTGCAGGCCTGCGCCCCATGGAAACTGGGATCCAACTCCAGATCTTTACTACTGGTTGCCTCTCCCCTCAGCAGTAAGCCCACAAGCCTCTAGCTCACAGCCAGCTGAAGTTACCCTCCTTCCCTCAGTTCCCAACCCACCTGAAATATGGCATAAAAGACCCTCCAGGTTCTTTATTTGAACTACTTCCATACCTTACACATTCTCATTACCTCAATTAACATGTGACCGTAAGAGTTCCCAAGACACAGAATAAACACAACTTTCCACATGCTGACAAAGCTGCATTCAAGTGTGATAAAGGACTTACCTTTCTTACACTCTACAAAATCCCTTTGCATCTTCCCATGTGCTTCTCTGGCACAGCATGCGGGGAAGTACATCAAAGTCCAATAAACAGGGGGAAAAAAAACCTGTAAGTGCAGTGGAAGAAAGGAGTGGTTCTGGAGAGGCCAGGCTGGCCTGGTTAGGAACAGACATGACAGAGAGTTTCACAGAAACCACCCCCAACGACAGGTATGCTGTTCTGATGAGCTAAGTGTAAACAATGCCAAGAACAGCTTCCAGCTGCCACACACTTCACACAGCTCTGCTGGCTTGCCAGGAGAGGTTTCCCCTTGGCAAACACCAGAAAACGCCATCTGCAGAGCATGGATGTCCCACAAACAGCACGAGCAGTGCTGCACAGACTTTGCAAGAAAGTCACTGGATGAGAGGTTTTTTACAACTGCTTAGGTGCTCCTTCCTTGAAGGCTGAAGACAGTCAGAAGGTCAGTAGAGCTGAGCTAAGAGCACACGCTGGGGCAGAAACTTGCATTTCTTCTATTTTCATTAATTCATACAGAGCCTGCAGGTGGAGATGGCAACTAGTAAATAAAAAGGAAAGCAGCTGCTCTAGACTGGCCACTCGCTATCATGGAAGTTCAGCTCAAGTTGTTCCGTCTAATGATTAAACTAAAAATACAACTCTTTCCTCATGAATAAAGGGCTTTAAGTATATTATCTAGATACATGAAGAACAACCATATCTGGTCAGATGAGAAGATGATATCCCTTTCTCTGTAAGTGGCCTTCATGCTATTTAATTCACAGGCCTTAGTGAAGCTTTCTGCCATCATTGTGCCTAGCCTCTTTCCGAGTCCATGCAAACTTTTGATACCCACCCCTAAATACTCACCCATTCCAGAATCACAATGCTCCTATAGAATATCTGCAGTTTTCCTGATGAATTATACAAAATAGCACAAAGTACAGGAACTGTTCCCACAGTTAGAAATGTTCTCACCCTCATTCAAAAGGCTATGGAGAAAACCATGGTTCCATTACCAAAATATTCAATATCCTCTTTTTCTGCTTTTTTTTTTTTAAGTTCTTCTGTACTGTCTCCAAGGTGGGAGAAGCATACCCACCAAGGACTTCCACGCACAGAATATGCTGAGCCGAAAGAAGCCTCAAGCCTCCTCTCCCTCTGACACAAGTTATGAGGGTGCTCTCACTCATGCATCTTTCATACCCTGAACACAGGCAGGCAAGAAAGGATATCTCAGTTCTTTGCAACAACTAGAGAGGACAGTGTATTTAGGTACAGTCCATTTCTAGCAAGGTGCAAAGGCTTCCCCAACATCTGCTGCTCAGGCCTGTATCCTTGGGGCCAAAGAGTCTTGCTGATTATAACCTGCTCCAAACTCTGCTCATTTTAGGTAGAAAAAGACTTAAAACCCCAAACTAAATACCTCTCTAAATTTACAATGGGACTTTGCTCTTCTTTGGGTTGGATTTATATCTGTTGCAGCTGTCTTCTAGAAATCTACCTCTGATTTACAGCATGCTGAAGATGAAACTGTCCATCTGACTCTAGTTATCAAAAAAAGCAATACTGAGCCTACTGGGCGTCAGAGGGGGGATTATAAATGAGGGAAGGAGCCACTCCAGCTGATTGGACACACTTCAAAATCCTTTCCTTTCTGCATCCTGCATTTGCTCTTTATTAAAGCAAAAAATAATGTACTGTTTACTTAGAGCACAGAGTAGCTGTAAAATTTAATTAATCACTGTAGCTTAGCTTGCTGAGATTTTTAAATTAAAAGCCCTATAAAAATGTAAAATTTCCTATAAAGAAAACCCCTCAAAATTGCCTAACTTCCTGCTTTTGTATTGCACCTTATGGGACCAGTGGCTGGAGATTGCCTACAGTCCTGAACCAGCAAATTACTTTGAAGTAAGCACATACCTAAGCCAGTGGACACCAATGCATGCACTGATAGGGTTGATTTGAGACAGACCTGAAACTTCATATCCTACAGATTGTCTGCTTCCATATCTCCTGTCCCCCTGGAGTACAAATGACCAACACAGCCTTCCTCTCTCACTTGGACATTTCCAAATGAAGCTCTAGACAAAGTGTGAGTCCCTGTTTAATCGTACTGTACTTCATTAATATCCTTATGAGTCTGAATGAGTGGGCTTCCTGCACAGTACATTATTGTGAACAGTAGTTACATCTAGGATTGTTGATCTAGAAAAAGCAAGATTTCCCCCCTCCCCGCACCCCTCACCACCCCCCCTCCAAAACAGCAGTTGCCTTGGATTTGCCCCAAGGCGTAACACATGGGTGCACACAGTAGTATAAAAGATAAACGCTGTATCTCAAGTGCTTCTTTTGTCTTCTAGGCAATTCAGTTTTATCATATGAATATATACTGCTAAAAGCTGATAATCCCCACAGATATCCTTTCTTTTAAATCAGATACGCTAGAAGAGAACAACTCCTCTTTCCCCCCTACCCCCTTAATTTACAGCCTCAAAGATTAGGACATAGGGGTGGGATGAGCACAGAAGGCTTCCTCTCTCCCTCCCCGACAGATACTCTTTTCACTGTTCCAGTCTCAACGAAAGAGCCTCATGGGTTAATGTTTCAGTTCCAGGGAAAAGCAGAGAAGGAAGAGGGCCCTTAGTGATGTACAGTAACATGCACAGGTTTTCTTGGATCAATTGCCTGCATTGACACTGCATCCTTCAGCTAGCAGTCTGTGATGAATGGTACCCAGTAGCACTGAAGAGAGCAACAGCAGCCAGGCAGTATGGGTGACTGCGTGCCCTCCTAACTGGCTGATGAATCAGGAAACTCAAGAGAGACTCAGAGTGTGGGAGCTGGAGTGGTAAATGTTTTCATCTTTCTCTTTTATGATCTTCCCTTCTCCATTTATATAGGACATTTTAGAGATTGAGCTTTGTTACAAACTATTAGCCCAAGGCAACAGGTTGGAGAAGTGAGATTTCATGGAATGATGGAGCACACAAAAGTGTGAACAACTGGAACTACATGTGATATTAGTGGTCTGTTGTTGAAGGAATTTGTTTGGATTGTAGTTCAGACAGTTGCCTTGATGTACTGGAATGAAAATCAGCACCCAATGTACCTAGAGACAAACTGCAGAACTGTCAAAAAAAAAAAAACCAAACCAAACCAAAAACAAACAAAAAAAAAACAACAAACAAACAAACAAAAAAAACAAACCACACTCTCCTTTTTATCTCCCAGAATCCTGAATCCAAAATAAAAAGTCTCCATTCATCCCAGCACAAGAAATCCAGCTCAGTGATCACAGCACTATGCAGTACAGTGCTACAGAAAACAAAGACAAGCAACGATGCAACTCCCCCCCAAAAGCACCCCAGTGAGACACTGGGGTATCCAGTTACTCAGATACACTCTGCCATACTCCGTGATACTGGAGAGCCTGATTTTAAGCAATCCTATGTCCAGTAATGACCAAGAAGCAGAGAAGCACTCATTCAGACTGACCACATCAACCTAGGGCAATTAATAGAATCATAGAATCATTTAGGTTGGAATGGACCTCCAAGATCATCAAGTCCAACCACCGAGCCACCAGGGCTCCAAAGTCCTCTGCCAAAACAGATCAGAATCTGTCAGGGTTGGAAGGGACCACAAGGATCACCCAGTTCCAACCCCTCTGCCATGAGCAGGGACACCTCCCATTAGCTCAGGCTGCCCAGAGCCTCATCCAGCCTGGCCTTAAAGACCCCCAGGGATGGGGCCTCAACCACCACCCTGGGCAACCCATTCCAGGGTCTCACCACTCTTATGGGGAAGAACTTCTTCCTCACGTCCAGCCTGAATCTGCCCACTTCCAGCTTTGCCCCATTCCCCCTAGTCCTGTCGTTACTTGAGATCCTAAAAAGTCCCTCCCCAGCTTTCTTGTAGGCCCCCCTAAGATACTGGAAGGCCACAATAAGGGCACCTCGGAGCCTTCTCTTCTCCAGCCTGAACAGCCCCAACTCTCTCAGTCTGTCCTCGTAGGAGAGCTGCTCCAGCCCTCGGATCATTCTCGTGGCCCTTCTCCGGACACGCTCCAGCAGGTCCACGTCTCTCTTGTAATGGGGGCTCCAGAACTGGATGCAGTGCTCCAGGTGGGGTCTCACCAGAGCAGAGTAGAGGGGGAGAATCACCTCCCTCAACCTGCTGGCCACACTGCTCTTGATGCAGCCCAGGATCTGGTTGGCTTTCTGGGAAGAAAATCACCATAAAAAGCTTGCGCGCACACACACACACGTACTTGCTCATTTAGATGGCAGTAGGGAGTGCCAAGAATTTCTCTGGTCTCTTAACTACCAAGAGGAGAAAGCTGGAGCTATAAAGATAACGTCTTTCCCAGAAGCGTGTGCTTGGGATGGCAACATGAGACACCCCTAAAAAGCACATACACACAAATCCATGTGGGTAGTCTGTATAGGGAAAGTGATAACTGTGAACATCCCAGAAACACTTGATTCCTCTGATGGTATGGCATCCTCACTGAAATGTTTCAATTTAAATGAAGATGAATAGTGATGCAATGCTATGAGGTCCTGCATAGTATTTTGCTCAGATTTACTGCCAACATATCAAGGTGGGAACCACCGTGTAGCTGAGTTAGCTCCATGGGCACATTGCAGAACCATGTTAGATGGCTGAATAGTCTTGCAGGAGTTATACAGCTTCCCAGAATTAAAAACATAGCATACAGCTTGTTGAAACAGCCATTTTTGTCCCTTTAATTGTGAGAGGATTAGCTGTGAGACTTCTTTCCCGTCAAATAAATGGTTTGTTTTCCACTTGGAGGCAAACAACACTGTGTACTGGGAGAGCCCTGCCATGGAAACAGCTGAGGAACAGAAGTCTTGGTTTTCAGGAACCATTGTTTTCCTTATTATTCAGTTTACAAAATATGAGATTGTAGAAGGAAAGGGAGGTTCCCCCCTTGTTAAATATTTACCATTAAATCTCTGCAGGGGCTCCTATCATAAGTCAGGGAGTTAGAGAACAAGGAAATTACAGTCATTTATTTCCTGCTCCATGGTATACATGATGCCTGCAGGATGGGACAAAAATCCTTACCCTGAAGGCAGCCTTAAAAATGGAACTGTTTTCTCCCTCTAAGTACACCTTCGAGGGGTGTAGGTTTCTCTCCTCTTTCACTCTCCTCCATTAACTTTTCTTAAACAACAACTTCATATGAACTCCTAAAATCTTTGGACCAAGTGTTTAACAATAGGAAACTAAATGGTCATATTTAAATATATTCCTTGATTTTTGAAAACCCAGGCTACAATTAATGGACTTACAAACCTATCTTTATTTTCTATTAAAATTATTTTTGCAATGTTTTTTAGTTTGCTTTTAGAGTACTTTGTAGAACAATTCCACATTTTGTCTGTCATTATTATAGGAGAGGGAAATTTTGCGTTAACCAAATAAAAGTGACTTCCAGGTCCTTCAAGCAGATGGGAAGGAACATGCATGTTCTACCAAACAAATCAAAACACCAAACAAAACAAACAAACAAACAACAAAAAATAAAAACACACACATTTTAATAACTAGAACAGCAAATCCACAGACAAAATTGTGGCTTGTCAGAAACTTGGGAGATATTGAATGATGGACACATGAGTGATGGATTGCCAGCTTAGAGGCAATGACCTGCACAATCAACAAAAAAATCATACAGGCAATTTCACCATGTCTCTGAGTACTAATGACACATCTTTCTGTTCTACCTCAACAAGAAAAAAATAACAATAAAAAGTCTTCCTTGGTTTACCACATCCCTTAGAACATTTTTCCCTTCACCTTCTACATGCTCAAAGCAAAGAACCCATCAGCCAATTGTGTTCATAAAGAGGAGCAGCAGCATCAACAAGAAGAAGAAACCAAGACATCAGTGAAGACAACAGAGGACAACTACAAAATCCAACAGCTTGGCCTGACAAACTACACATCTGGCTGTTTTCAACAAGCCAATATTCTGACAGGTGTCAATCACCCTAAGCAAATGTCATATTTTGTTTATTTCTAAAGGAAAATAATAGAACGAAGGAAGACCTGTCTGAGGAGGCCGACAGAGGAACCCAGCAAAAGCAATGAATGTTTTGGTTAGTCGCAGGTCGCTCTGGCAACCATGGGAGATTCCAGGAATGCTTTCACCCAGCTCTTGCACATAACAAAACCCAAACTTGTCTGGAATATGTTTAGATTTCATGGGGTTCAGGCACACCTCATTTGTAAACAGTCTGTGTCACTTTTAATAGAAATACTTGTTCTCAAAACAAGTCTAAATAAGGCTGTCAGAATGACTTCAGTCAGGAAAATCAAGCCTTCCCATAATTCCAGTAGATGGTGCATTTCTGTGGCCTTCAGCCCTCAAAGTTCGGTCCCAAAAGTAAGTCCCAGTGCTGCAGGACTAGAAGTAGCTGTCAATGGTTGAGTCCTGAACTATTCTGACAGCCACAACGTATTGTACCTAATATGAGCATGAGAATCAGTGTTGGACTTTACCTATCTCCACTAACCTGACTTTTACTGATTCCACTTGGGAACCAGGTAGAGTCCAATTCTCCATTAACAAGAAGGCACCAGTGGGAGGGAAGAGGGGAAAACATTCTAACTGATCTTATGGATCACTCTGATACTGTGGCACAAAACTTGAACAGATTAGGTTCAAAACATAGCATCAAGCAAATATAATTTCTGGCCTTCAGTTTCAGTCATGCAAGGACCACCTTTTCATGTCCAGCTTTACATGCTTTCACGGCCAAGCAGCATGTTGTTGCCACTCGAGTGGTGCTAAATGGAATGGACAGAAATTTATATTAAGCAAATCCCATATGCAGAACAACCACTTGTTTTCTTAGCCTAGATACCAAATATGCTGTGGATGTGGAAAACACCATAAAGGTAACGAGTTTCAAAGGCTCATTCTTCCAAAGTAAGGGTAAAAAATGGGTACTCACTATGGTTATTTTAACAAGCAAAAGATATCAGACTTGGTCCTCTCAGTCTTGAATCTTTTTGAAGCACTCGGAGCTTCATTTTTCTGCCATGTCTCAATTATGTCAAATGTAGAGTGTTAACTCCTAAATTTGCATGGCAAAGAAACACAGGAAAAAGACATACGTTTATCAATATACCTTAGGAAAGGTAAGATGATAATAAAAAATCAATCACTGCTGAAAGTAAAACAGAAGGGCTAAATAAAAGGACTCCACCTGCTTTTAATTTGAACCCACAGCACAAGGGAGAAGTTAAAACTCCAGTAGGCACATACGTTCCTTTGAAAGGCTAGGTCTGTGCCTGAACAAAAGAAAGGGGCTTTTCACTTACCTCCTGTGGTATCAAAGAGACCATTAAAAACCAATAAAATATTATGAAGCTTTTTCCCTTTGTGAAAAAGTGCAATTAATATCCTTCAGCAGATGATTATTGATTTTTATAAAGCAATTTACAGGCTTCTAAAGTCATGATTATTCAACCCTCTGGGTGCCAGAAGAGAAGAATTTTCAGAAGTAGGAAACGTATTCTCATTTCCACATCAGCATAGCCAGAATTTACAGACTTCTGATCATTTTTTGTTTTTGCTTTTGCCTCCAGGGCATTTTTGTTGTTGTTGTTGATGTTGAGTGCTCCAGCACAAGATTAACCCTTTTATTTCCTCCCACCTGAGACAGATTTTTTTTTTTGAGACCTGTTCTTGAAGTATATCGCCTGTCAGATATTCATCCACTACTCACAGCTGGCGGGTTGGATGCTCAGCAGAGTAGACTTCATGTCAGAAAATCAGCAGCTGCTCATATATCACACTGGTCATTAGTAGAGGATCATTCTGGACCTTTGCCCACAGCACCTTGCTATGGCAAGAGAAAGGCTATAAAACCCTAGGCCCTGTCAGCTGTTGTCATTTAGGTGAGAATTTATCAGGTCTCAGAGTGCCCTCTGACTGGATTATTATGAATAATGAATGAAGCTTTATGCCACACTGAGGCATTAATAAGACTGGGAGAAATTCAGTGCAACATCATAGCAGTAACTTTCTGCAGGCAAGTACACAGCTGGTGGGCTTGCTGGATTTAGCTTATGTTAGATACCGTGACTGAACTGATGAGCTCATTTAATTATTAAGCAAGTAGCATGATGCTTTTGGTTTAGCCTATGGGCAGTATTACTGACCTACTCACGTAAAGTTTGCAAAGAAAGGCTTGCTACCCCCTAACTGAACTAATTTTCTGCTCTTAAGAAGCAGAACCAGTGAACTCTCCCCAAAACAAACTCAGTGATTGCTAATCTTCATATTTACTTTTAATCCAACTTAAAAAAAAAAAAATAATATGTAAGAGCAACCAGTTAATAATAACTCCCTAAAATCTCCTAACACAAAAGTCGTTTAACCTGTTGGTGATACTCTGGGGATATTAGTCAGGATTACTGATTTTATTCCTTATTTTTTCTCAGTTCATTCAATATATATCCCTATGGTTCACAAATGAGCAGCAGAGAAGGAAGAAGACGAAAAGGCAGCCACTGACCTAACCAGGGGAAAGAAAAAAAAAGGCACAACAACAACAAAAAAAGCAGATGCACAGCAGAGATTATTGCCAATAATCAACCTCCTGGTGTGGCAGTTCCAGCTGCACTCCGGAACACTGAGCCCAGCAGAGCTGACAAGCACTCAAGGCTGTCATTTATCTTGGTACCAGCTTCACTAGGAAGATTATTTTATAGGACTGGACACTTTTACAGACTCTTTAATATCTTAGGTGCATAATATCATTAAGGTCTTAGGCTCTCACTATCTCATATTACCACGTCCTCAAAAGCAAAAATTGCATGATCTCTTTCAAGTAAACATGCTCTTGCTACACTAATTTTATTTCTATTCCTCCCTCCCAACTTGATTTGGCATGCAGTGTCCAAAAAATCCTTTCCAATATTAGGCCAGATCTCAGTTCTTCCTAAATATGGAGGCGGTGAAGCAGGACCCAGCCTGAAGAGCACCAACTGGAGGCACCATGGCTCAGAAAAACAACTCTCCTTCTCAGATAGAAATATTTAATTCACAAAGACTGTTTCAGCTTATTACTCAGGCACAGGCAGATAGCACTAGGACTTGGCCAATTCTCACATCAGCCTCTCAACTAAGAATTTTTACAGCAGAGCCACTGATGCACAGTCAAACAATGAACATAAAACTTTACCTTTTAGAAGGAAATATGGCTTTTTGGCAGGGTCTGGACATGGGAAACACCCATTTGAAAGGTTCAGTTATCAGGTTACCCATAGAATCAGAACTGGGATGTGGAATAGCATCATGAACCATAGTAAATGGCGGACTGAAGGCAAAATACTGATCTGGTGGGCACCCTTTGAGACCTAGACCCTAGGACCAGGGACAAACTTGGGCACATATCCATGCTGCAGCAAGAACTTTACAAGCAATCATGTCAGAGAGGTTTAAGAAGATTTTTCTCTGAAATATGAATTAAATTATCAATTTGGATACAATATCACTGTTACAAGTTTGCAATATGGACATAAGGTAGCAGGCCTAAAAGAAACAAACAACCCAAAACAACAACATAAAAAAACAAACAAGCAAACAAATGGGGAGAAAAAAAAAAAAAAAGCAACCAAAATTAAAAGGCCTTGACTTGTCCCAACTCAGTTTCTGCTTTTTTGGTTCTAATTGCTTTGACCTGACCCTCAGATAAGACTTACAATATTCAAAATCTTTGCTTATTTAAGAAAAATCTGACCAGGAAAAAAGAGAGAAATATAACCCCACAAAAACCCCAAACATTTGTGAAGAATATGTAAGAAAAAGTCATAGGACAGCAGATCTCATTGTAATGAAGGAAGCCAGTAAAATCTCTGATTTGCAGTGGCACTATGTCCCTTTTTCCTTACTTTTTCTACTTTTTTTTGAGAAAAGGAAATTATGAAGACAAAGACAATAACAATCCCTTAATTCCTTTAGTACCTAGGAACAATGCACCTAATCCTTATTATTTTAGTGCTAGAGACCTCTAATAGAGCAAAACAGTGCAATCGGGAATTCTGAAACCACACTGTACAGCTACTGCAATAGAGAGATTCCTTTCACTAGGTTTAAAATATTTATCATTAACCTCATTGTATTTTGTGGATAATAACATCTTCATATTTCTAACACTTTGATCTAGAATGTCTCATGTTTGCATCTAGCCACTTCTGTTACGTATAGGGAATTTAAAGAATACTGTGTAGTCATGTATGGCTTTTATCTTGCAGATCTTTTCATACATCAGTCTCTTTCACAATGGAATCAAGAATAAATAAACTAAGCTTGGTTCACATTGGTGAAGCAAGCTTGAAAAACTTTTTAGAAAGCTAGGAAACAGAAAACTGAGTTTTATTTCTTTAATAACCTTTATGACTTTAGATGGCTTTCATGATAACATGAAATTTTGTGTGTTCACAGCATTTCTTCTCTAAGAGCCTCCTCTTTTGCTAAAAATGGTCCCAGACCCACTCCAGATGAACAGCAGAGTCCCACAGTTAATTGAAGCATGATGGCTACCAGCTCAGGGGGTTTCTTTGGGTTTTTTTAAGGGGTCTATGGGAATCTGGCTAACAACAAGAACTGGGTGTTCACCTCACTTGACTTTTCTTTCTGTGTCACCTAATCCTGCTGTGGCTAAGCCCTGCTTGTAATGCTGATGGTTGATAACATCATTTTAGTTGATGTTTAGTGAAAGTTTTCCCCGTTCTCCATTACTGATTTCTCTGATGGAGCTTCCTCCCATGGCGTTTGGGGACAGCAAGTGCTGCTTAGCCCATTTCAGGTGTGGTATCCAGGTGCCCATCCCATGGAAGGGGTGCCCAAAGAGTGCCACAGCGCTGCAGAGGGCCTTCATTGTAGTCCCTGCATTGCAATGCTTTGTAGAGAGAATATGAGAACTAACACAGTACCCTCTTCTCACTGCATCTCCTTCTGCCTCCCTTATTTCACAATCCATCCCGATTTCCTAACCTTTAATTTGTACTCTACAACAAATTATATACACAAAATTATTTCTGCTAAAGTATTGAGATGGCAGGCCTGCAAAAGCCCCGGGCACTACTACTGCCCACCCAGCACGAGGAGTGTTTTGCAGGGGTGGATACAGGAACCTGCTTTGCTGAGAAGACAGGCATGGCTGGGGCACCAACGTCACACCCTGCTTTCCTGGGCTTGTTAAAAGACAAAAACGGCATTTTGGATACCAAGCATTTGCTTAGAGTATACTTATTAATGAGGTTACATATCCTTAAAAGACATTGTCCTTTAAACGGTGGTATAGGGCTAGGATAAACCCCCCCCCATCCTGACAGTGCGAATCCTCCCCAAGTCATATGCAATAAATCAGAGGCAAACATGTTTGTAGAACTGGCAAGAGGTTAATTTTCGTTTCTTCTGTATTTTTTAAATAACTATTTGATATTTCAGATGTCTTGCTGCAAACTAACATTGTCAGCAACACCTAAAATGTGAGAAATCATGAAACTTAACTATGCTTTTTTTTTCCTCCCCCCCATTTTTTTTTTTTTTCTTTTTAAAGACACTGCACTGTGGTAGGTGAGGGTTTACTCATGCAGTTACTTTCAAGTGATCGCAACATTTCAAGCTGTTCTCATGTTTAACAAATGATTACCACAATTCACTGAAAAATGATATTCAGAGGCAAACCTGCTCTGGGAGTCCTAATAACCAGGACTTACACAAAACAGAACAGAGTGATTTTTGAGGAAAGAAGGGAAGAAAAGCTGTAATTTGTGAATAACAGCTAAAAACGCAGCCTTAGAGGTGCTGGAATGATTTGTGAATTCAGTTGCACTCTGACTACTGAAAACAACTAAACACACATAAAAGTTAAAGTTGCCTTCTATGCACAATGCTGAATTTTCACATGGGAACTATCTCAACTCTTTTCTGGTGTGTCATTATAATGGAGTTGATACCTTTGAAAAGCAACTCTCAACAGAAACTGCTGAGATCAGAGCTCAGGCTCGCAGGAAAAGCAGGTTACACAAACACAGCAGGACCCCTCTCACGTATTTGAGCCACCCAAGATTTTAAGTGTGCATCTGTGAGCACCAGGGACAACCAATACGGCAGCACATCCACCATCCCTTTGGAAGAAAGTATCCACTAGTCAAATTGTGACAGATTCAGGACCACTTCCTCCTTCACCCCCCAGGCCTCCACACAAACCTGGGACCTTACAGCAGAGGCACCAGTTTCCAGCTCACACCAGGGCTAGTTTTTGCTGACAGCAGAACTCTGCATCACTCCACAGGGAGCTCCATGGGTCTCCTTCCCTTATTTGGGCCAGAAAGAAGCAATTGAGAACAAGCCCAGTTGAGTTTCCCATTGCCTGTGTCTTGCAATTCTCCACAGCAGAAAGCACAACGACAAACTCTTATCCCATAAGGAAAATGCACAAATCCCTATAGTTCCGTTATCATAGGAGAGCTAAAAAGCTGCATTTATTTTATATTTTGACCATTTTATACTTTATTTTCTCCTACTTGCTACAGTTATTTCCCTCTTTTTAATACTTTAAATTTTGGTTAAGATGGATTTCTTGAGCTCTGTTGCTGGGCACACACTCCAGTTTTTGCTTTGGATAAAACATACAGGCAGCCACATTCATTTCATTTTGAAGTGAGACTGTTCATGCAGTGAGACAACATCACATGTTTTAGTTTTTAGGCTTCATAATCTAGGCACATCAGTAATTTTTAGGCTCTTTAATTAGGGCATTTTATTCATTTTTCATCTTTCTCCAGCTACTTTTTATCTGTAGAAATTTTGTGGCACATACCATTGATCTTGTAGCTTCCAAGAAAGATGATAGTTTAATTTTAAAACCTGTATTTACTTCATTACAATTAAGCAAAACATGCTTCTTTAACAAATCTTTGATTTATTATTTTGTATCTCTAAAGTATGCCATTTATTTGATTTCATAAAGCTTAAAACTATTTTTGAAACTTAAAATTTCTTCAAACTTGGATTAAGGGAGTCTGGGATAGGTGAAAGAAAAGAATAGTCTTAACTAGCCTATATTTTGTATGTGCTAATTCAAGGTTCTCTTCTGGAAAAGAACTTTTTTTTTTTTTCCTAAATTTATTTCCAACTACTTTTGTTTTCCTTGAGGGACCTTTGAAACACTATATTGCTACTTTTCATGTTTTTTATTTGCCCTCTGGAACAATAAAGGCTCAAAGGTTCATAAATATGCATTCTGTAAATGTAGTATGCTGACAAAGTGTTGCTCAGATAGCTGCTCTTGCCTTTAGGGAATGAATAAGTTTACAGCATGCTTAAACAACAGTGTAAGGGGAAAGAGAGAGAGGGAGAGAGCTGTGTCAGCGTGTGGGCTGAAAATGGAACAAAAGTGTTAACATGAATGAACAGAAAAAAAAAAAAACAAACAAAAAAAACAGAAAATGAAGCTCTATAAGATACCACAGCTAGTACCTTGCAATAAGCAGAGGTGGGGCTTGAGGGTGTTACTCACTAGTGAGGTGCTTGAGAGGGTATCATACCTTTTTTTCAAGGAACACTATGCAGCCAAGACATGGTAAAATATCAAACTTCATTTGCTGATTTTGGCACAGGAATCAGGATAACTCCTTTGTTTCTCCTGAAATGTTTGGCTCCCGGCAGGGTCCTTACCCCGGTTAAATCTCATCCCATCAGACACAGATCTAGTTCTGCTTCACTCATCTGTGCCTCGCTGGAAGCCTAGGGCTGATTCTTTTCAATATGTACACTTTTGGTAGGAAGAAAACATTTCACAGTTAAAAACAACATTTATCACATACCTCCAAACTGGCATATTAATTAATGTTGGTGTGACAGTAGGTTTTGACAGATAGTCCTCAGGACCAGTGTTGGGTTTGTATGGCAGGGGTTTGGTAGTGGGTGGGTATGGGGCTGGCTTCTGTGAGAAGCTGCCAGAAGCTTCCCCTATGTCCAAAATGCCAGATGGCTCCAAGATGAACCCAAGGCCAAGCCCATTGGTGACAGTGGAAGCATCTCTGGGGTAACATGTTTAAGAAGGGGGAAAAAAAAACCTGTGCAATGGAAACTTCAGCCAGAAAGCAGTGAGAATATGTGAGAGAGACAACTCTGTGGACACCAAGGTCAGTGAAGAAGGAGGGGGAGGAGGGGCTCCAGGCAACAGAGCAGAGGTTCCCCTGCAGGCCATGGTGAAGACCGTGGTGAGGGCCATGGTGAGGCAGGCTTGCAGCCCATGGAGGATGCCACGTCAGAGCAGATAGATGTACCCAAAGGAGGCTGGGACCTCATGGAAAGCCTGCACTGGAGCAGGCTCCTGGCAGTACCAGTGAAGCCGTGGATAGAGGAGCCCACACTGGAACAGGTTTGCTGGCAGGACTCTTCACTTCTCAGCAGCCAATACTGAGCCAATCCGGCTCAACTCCTTTCCATCCCCACCTGACAAGACTGTGTAAATACACAGACATGCTATGCTTCTACTCTTCGCATGATGATGACTATTCTAAAAAGTAGTATCCTTACTTATAACTAAACAAACATGCCAGTACTGTGAGGCTACAGTGACCTACAAACTGAAAATCCCTGACATTTTGTATGGCTAAAATCCAAAGGGATGAAGTAGTCAACAAGTTTCTACCTCCATTTTTTTTCCTAGCCTTCAAGCTACTGGCTAAATGTCTCCTAACCAAATGTATTTTCCTACTTCATCATCTAGGCTTGTGTCTTGGTCTTTTCTTGGAGAGTGTTTTGGGATCACTTATTATGTATGTCAATAACTGAAATTATTCTTTGTGGCCTGAGATTGTCTTCTAAATTGGTCTTTCAAAAGCCTTATAGTCTCCTTGACTTCATTCGTCCATTTTATGTTACATCTCTCTTAGGCCAGGATTAATTTCTAAAGTTCCTTGATATTTATTTCCTAATAATTATTTTCCATCCTTGCAACTGTGTGCAAAAGCAATTTCCATCTGAAGATTTAAAGGATGCTTTTTTTAGCCAAGTAAACAATGTTTGCATATGTAAAATATCAACATACTAAGAAAATCCCTTAAAATAATTTCTGGTATGTTGCATTACACTATTCTCAAAAATAACCTTCTAAGTTGAAATGAAGTTAAAAATTCAGTATGAACTAAATAATGAAGAAAAAGTATATACTTCCTAATCTAAAGTTGTTCTCTTCAGAGTAGGCGAATCTTTGCAAAACTCATCATGAAGCTATGCCACAAAAAGTTCTCCAAATGCTGCAAAGAAAGCAAAATGTATTTCCTGGTAACAGATTCTCAACATACGTAAGTCTGTTTTGCTGTCTAGTATTCAGCAAAGCATCAGACACTGCTTAGGGCAAGTTTGGGTGTTTGAGTGCACAGCATCTTCATTAGTCCTCTGATTATCCCTAGCGCTTATCCACCAGAGAGAGCCTGAATTCAGTCTACTCCGCAGTTCCCAAATGAGGGTGAATGATGCACATCCACCTCAAAGTCTGGAAAGGCATCTGTGCTAGATACTAAGGACTCAAAAGGAGTGGTGAAGGCTGAGAGGTTTGCTCCATGAACAAGGATAAAGAGGTAGTCAGATAATCTCATCATCTCTTGTGAAGATGTGAACCCATGTTCTTACTTTCCTCCACTCACCCAAAGCTTTCCAAATGAAGCAGCAGGGCTTTAATGGCCTAGGAAGCCTCATCTTTAGCCTGAATGGGTGAAACTCTCTCGGACATGCATATAAAGTTTGCAACAGAAAAGAAAATATAATTATTTCACTAGTCACCTCTGTTCTTCCAGCTCTGCTGCAGGCTGGCAGCACACAGCCAAATCCCAGATCCTGAGGGGTTTTTCCTAATCTGTGTCTCAAGTCAATATATCACTTCATGTCCATTGACACTTTCACCACCTCAATTTCGCCTTGCTGAGAAGCACTTCATCTGAGTGAACATATATTTATTTCCATACAGCTCCATTTTCCTTAGCTAAAATGATCAAAATTGCAAGTTTTGATGTATGCCGTCTGCCTGATTATTTCTCAACCCTTTTCAGTCATTGACTCTGAATTCAACGTAAAATAAACCCATAAACAAAAGCCTACTTGCAGAGCACAGAATACAAAAAGGATTTTCCTTGCTTAAGAGTGAAGCAGTCTCCCCCCTGTCCCAGCAATGCCAGATCAGCAAGACTTCTTAAAAGTTTATCTCAAAGTAATTAAGAGGTTAACTTGCAAAACTAGAGCAGTGCACTCCAGAAGTAAACCTAGGGACAAAAGCATTACAAATCCCCTAGTAAATATATTATTATTAAGTGTAAGAGAGCTTTAATCTATTTTCAGAGCAAATCTCAATACTAATTCAACTGGCAATTTAACCTAGTACCTCCTAAATTCTTGCTTAACATGACTCTGACCTAAAAGCAGCTGCTCTCTTGATAGGATGTCACATAGATGTACCACAGGAACACAGGGAGGTTTATTCTATACGCCCTGAACTGTATCAGGCACTCACCCTGAGCTCTCTCTGCAGACACAGTCAACATCAACCAAGCTTCTCTGCATGCCTGTATGTAATTTATTTCCATGAAACAGCTCTGATTGCAAATGGGGGAATAAAGTTAAATCCTTGGCTGCTAGTTCGATTATGCCCCCTGCCAGTAAAAAAAAAAATTTTAAAAAAATTTAGAAAAATCCTGGTATGGACCAGGCTAGGCTTTAAACTGAAATTGTATGCAATAAATCTTTGACAATTGGGATGAGGGAAGGGGGGATACAATAATGTGAATGCCAGCCAGGTTGTTCAGTGTGCAGGCATTCAACAGCAGAAGAAAGGGGAAGCGTCCTAGAATGAAGAGGGGAAAAAAGAAATAGGCTCCTGGGCTATTCAAGACAGACAGACATACTGTGAGGGTTTCCAACAGAAAGATAACAGAGCAAGACAGGGGATACAGATGCACACACGTTCTGCATCTCTCCTATAGATCTGGTTTAATAAAGCACAATTGATGATCATTTTTTTCTTTATCTATTATTAGGTTTTTCAAGTGTGTAAGTGTTTCTTAATCAAAAGAACAGTTCCATACAGCTCTTGACATCAAAGGAGAGCATTTCCAAAGCCATTACAGTATCAAAGTAATATGCTGTGCAGAATCTAAGGTGAACCATTGGAATAATCCTTCTGGGATAGAGATTAAAAAAATACTGCATTCAACATTGCCTAGAAGCATCCAAAGCCATCTATCAAAAAAGCCATAAAAATATTGGGCCACACTTACTTGATGCATGTACTCACCACTACTATTATTTTCTTCCATTTTCTCTTTGTCTGGTTAGCTACTAATCTTACCTTTGTCTGAAAGTTCCTGCTGTATATATGAAGGTACCAGAGCTGATTAGCGAGTCACAGGAGGAAATGACCTCTGATGTGCTTCAGATCCATAAACCTTTTATACAGTTGAATCCTACTATGAAAAAAAAAGCATTATGGCAAAAATAGCAGCATTGTAGCAGCACTAAGGTAAGACTGCCTGATATTAGCAATCCTTTTCATGTGCCCTTAATTTTCATTACGGTGAAGTCAGTTATTAGTGATTTCCCTTCTGCACATTGAATATGCATTTAATAGTAAACTATATTTAACTACAGCAGTTTAGTTTGATAATTCATTCTGATAAAAGACTTTGGTCATCCGACCAACCGTCAACTTGACAACATATGCACTGTACAATACATTGACTTCTCTCTTCATTCATATGAGTGAAATACTGGTTTACTTGCAGAAGAGATGGGCAGTTTGGTGGAAGCTGTGGTTAAGTGAACCAAAGGGGCAGGGGATGAGAAGGAGGGAAAGTAGGGAAAAGTTACCAAACACTAAAAGCTATTCCATGTGACAACAGTAGTTACCTTGCTCCTTGAACTTAACATCTGGTAGCATTTTCATCTTCTGCAAACTTGTAAAATGTTACGGTATTCTAGACAGTGGGATTTTGTTTCCAAAAGAAATTTTAACAGTACAAAGAGACCACAAAATTAATTTCTTACTGGGACATAGTTTGCTAATCTTAACTCATAGCTGGCTTCAAGAATACATTAGAAGTTCTCCATTTGCTTCTAATTTTTTGAAACTACATTTAGCGTTAACTTTCAGCAGGCATAATATTCATATATGGAAAGGTTGTCTCTTACATATCATCATCATGAAGGGATAAATGTGGGTCAATGGAGGAATTTTTTCCTTAGCTGCCTAATAAAACCAGTATGGGAACCAGAGAAAACTTTATTGTTACCAAACCCAAAACACACCTAAAATTAATATACACATAGAAAGATGCAGTATTTTCTGGAGCTACAATTCCCACCTTTAAATTCCCAGCTGGCAATGCAGACGGGTAGTGGGGGGCAAGGAACAGCTTCCCACCTCCCTTGAAGGGGGCACAGTGGTATAGAAGAGAGGCTGTCAGTTGATGGCATGGGATGCTCTGCCCTCCAGTGCATGGAAAATTGAGCCAAGGAAATGAAGCCAGTTAGAGACTATAGTTAGAGACCACTGTGTCCTAATTGTTTCTTCCCTAACAGTACTGCTAAGGCTATATTGGAAACTGAACCCATGGTTAAATGGAGGCAGCAAAGATTTATAGTTCGATATTAAATGAACTTTATGTTGCTTGCATATTGGCAATGTTGGAGTTTCTTTAGAGAGTCACTCGGCCACAAAGACCCAACACACCTGTCATGTATTGTAGAAACTGCTTGTAACCAAGCTTTGTTTTAAAACACAAAGAAAAAAAAAAAATCCCTTTAAAATGGTTTCTCTCTTACACAAATGTATATCACTGCATGGCTGTCCCCAGTACTTGGAATTAACACCTGCTCCTTTTGGGAAGGATTATTTTTAAAGAGAAAAATACGTGATTAGGTGAGGATGCGTTGGTGGCTACCAAGTAGCCAGAGTTGCCACTCTCTCTAAATTAGCACCATTCCAAAGCATAGAACAATCAGACAATCATAAGAAAAACAGAGTGCAAACCTGCCATAACCCAAAACACAGTAATTTTGCCTCTGTCGGTGATGAGAGAGCGTGTAATATACAACAAACCTGGAATGAATACTAGGCTTTTGTATAAGTACTACTGTGATTAAAAGAAGGCTGAAGTACTTGAAAATATATTCATATAAAGAACTGTCAAGATTGAAGAAAACTGGGAGGAACCGCAAAACTCATTTACCGAAAGGAGACAAATAGCTGCTGCATTTTGAGTATGGTCAAATACAGGGCAATCCACTACAGGAAAAAATAATGGAAAGCATAAATTTTTTTCTTCCAAATTAAGTTTGCTCCAAAATTTGTTATAAATTAACTGTGGAAGGATTTTAAGGAAAGTCCCCTTCTGAGCTGGGCTGCTCCTTCTCCTCAACATTATGACTCTATTTTCTTTCACCTGGGAAAGGCTATCAACCTCCTCCACAAATGGGATGGATCCTCTGCTGTAGATCTTAGAGGCATCCATAAGAGGAGCAGCTCACAGGATGAGAAAGAGCTGGTTTGGACCTGTGGTGAGCTTTGAGTGAGCTGAATTAGCTATACTATTACTTGTCAGGATTTACTAACCTTGCATTTGCCTCTTCATCATGGTTGCTGCACACATTCAGGGGAAAAGCACACTGTGTATCTTCAGAAGAAGGTAAAGAAATAACAGGCTGCTCTTCCAAGTACCTCATTCTATTGGCACTGATGTGATGGATTCCATAAAGCTTTTGTAGATCTCAAACTTCAGGAAAGACAGATAATCTGAGGGAGAAATTTGCTAAGTATTTGTCACCACGCTGCCCTAGAGGGGTAAAAAACCTGAGAAACATGTTCATAGATAGCTCCTTCTTAAATCCATGAATAAGTATTTGTGCTTTTGAACAATTTGATGAATTATTGAGGTATGTCTCTGCCTGAAACAAAGCAAATAATCCCGTGTGGTCAAAAAACAACCAGAGAGTATGAAACCACAGCGAACTGAGCAGTCCTTTAGAGCAAGATACATGTGTACATACTTGGCATTTAGCACAGGCCATGACACTAAGAGTCATTACTTATATGTTTACTACCTTTAATGGTTTCTTATTTGCACTATAGAAACCAAGGAAGAATCTTAAGAGAAATGAAATTATACATGGAGTGACTTGTTGCAGGTAAAACGTTTCACGTACTCGCTTACAATACCTCAAATATGGTGTAGATAAAATAGCACAAAAAAAACCCCTGAACTGCTCTGGGGACAGGATGGAAGGAGGCAGTTACAGGAAAAGATTTCTATCCTATGGCAAATGTCTTTTTTTTTTTTTTTTCCCCTCCCCACATCTTTGAAAGACTTATGTATTCTCTTATTTCCTCTCTCTCACTTGTCTACAAGATGACAAGTGATGCCCAACTACTTTGGCATATCATATTGCATTGTGTCATTCCACCACCTGCCAACGCCAGTGGTCCATCAAGCCTGAGAATTCAAAAGCAGCAATTTGTTAGAAAATGGGAAAAGAAAAAAATAAAATCCAAATTTCTGTCAAAAATAGAAATGGTCATTTTGTATTAGTAAATAGACCATGAAATATTGATCTACAAAAATAAGCAAGCATGAGTAATTTAAGTATCAATCACACAGACAGGTTCAAGGCTTTAAAGGCACTTCAGTATTTGTGTATTGATAGCTGTGTGAAAGATACCATCTATCACAGAACAAATACAACTCTGCAAAAAGCTGCTGCTCTTCATACCTTCTTTAAGGGTGGTAGAACTTGTGATGAAAGAAAACTCAAAGCAACTAGAAGTTTTAATAATAATAAAAAATGTTATGGAACTATAAACAAACATGTAGCTATCTTTGCTGGTAATGATAAAAGGGAAAAAAAAAAACACAACAACTAAAAACTCACTGTGCCTGGATCCTCGCTTTTTCTGAAAGTTTAGTGCTGAATCAAAGAGAAGTATATTTGTTATACAACCACAGAAAAATCCTTCATTTTTATACAGCCCACATCTATCAACAAAATAATCTTTTTTTGAAAAAAAAAAAATAAAATCACTATTTGCTTTGCTCTGCAGTGACTATTAATGGACAAAAGGCAGACAAAGAAAACAGCAGCACTAGCCAAATTACAGCAACCATTTCAAAAGGTGCCATCCTTTGGGCAATTGCTTTGTTCCTTGTAAAGCTGCACAAGTACTCTTCATAGGAGTGTTTGCTCAAGACCTAATCCCACACTATACTGAGCACCACTTGAGATCTCCACTCAGACAAATTTTTCCCCTCAAAATGCTGCATACTGTGGCCTCTCAGTTGATTTCTGTCACGTGAAAATTATATTTTGTAATGCATCCTTTGTGATCCACATAAGTAACACAAAGCCTGCTCAGAGACTCCTAGTCCAACTTCTGTGTAACTGGGACTGTAGCATATTAGTTCACAAAGTTACCAGATTTTCAGCATGAAAAGGGATTTTCAAGTCCCACTAGGGAGGATGGGGAAAAAAACTATTAAAGCAATTTCATCCTCAAATCACTGCAGAAGTACCTGAGAAAACAAACACAAAATTACTAGGAGAATCAGAGCAGTACAAGTTTACCAAGCCAGACGCTGTGAAAAGGACGTAACATTGAAAGGGAAGACTCTCAGAAGCACAGAAAAATCACAGAATGGAGGAAGGGTAAGAGGTAAAAAGGCAGAATTGAGAGCTAAGCGTGGATGGAAATGCAGTATGTCACAAATTTGGAATGCTAAAAAAGGCCAGAAGCACTGCAGAAACTGGCCACACTCCAGGAAAAAAAAAAAAAATCAACAACAAAACAAACAAGAAAAAAATAAAACCACATTAGAAACCAGAGCTACAAACATACAAGAAGGCATAATCTGTGATGTTTGCATGCTTCTCCAAAGTTGCTGGACTCCTGTAGGACTCCTGCTCTCTTACACAATTTGCTATGAAATATTCTGCCTGGTACACAATGGAAACCTGTATTGTCTAAGTTGCATGGGAAAATAAATGGAAATAGAGACATAATTAGGGCAACAGGTACAATCAGGGTCACAGAAAGCGTACTGTGTTTTTCCATACTGAGCAGATCAGGCTTTTTCAGTGGCAGTCAGGTGATTGCTGAGATACCCAGATTAAAAGCATCTATGATACCTACATCCACATAATAACTGCTCAGTACATGTAAATATCCAAGTCCCTTTATGGTGTCCAAAGGGGCATCTACAGAGTTCAATAGAATAGACATTCCTGTGCCACACATCTTCAAGACTTTTAGCTAGTTTAGAAATTTAAAGAGAAGGCACTACCATGAGAGAAATAGCTCTTGCTCCATTCTTCTTTCTTCGCTAGTGGGAAAAATAATTTAGTTAACATGAGTAATTATGGGTGGAGGTGCACAGGAAGCACAGAGGTCCAAAGTAAGACTTACTGTGGTCTTTAGAGTTCTGGACGCAGAAATTTCTTGCCCAAGTGGGTACCAGAGCCATTAACTAACTGCTACACAGTCGACACCGTGCTAGATACACAGACTCATTTTGGTAAGCCTGGCAATATCCAGCACATAAGTGAGCTGGGCACAATGAGGTAGGCCAGTGCACTAAAGGCTAGCACATATGGAAATCAGCCTGAACTCTCTACAGCAGCACGGCCTTGCTCACACCACACAGCACAGCAAGGCAGGAGGCTGCTTAGGGCTGCATGAGCAGAACGGTTGCCACAGGCTGAGTTCATAGCCCTTCCCAGAACAGCTTGTTTGAGAGTCAATATCCTTCTAGAAAAATGGACCAATCTACTGTACCTTCATACACCTGGACAGACTGAGCTCAGAAGCACCACTTTTATTTGCTAACTAAGCAAAATACTACACAAATCAGAACGGCCAAAGATTGCAATATTGGTTCATGCATTCATCAGCTGTTAGTCTGGTACTCTACTTTTCTTTTTTTTTTTTTAATACATGTCAACAAAAAATAGCCCCAAGACTATGACAACAGGTTTGTCACATAAGAGTCACATAAACCAATTTCAAATGAGGCATGTATGTTTCCTTTCCCGCAGCAGAGCAAAACTAATTCTGACATACCTCCAGCAGTGTGTGTTCATTGTAGGTACACGTAAATTCTTGGAAGGGAATAATACATCTCCAAGGACATTTTCATAGATTAAATGTCAGGAATGAAATATTGCATTTCAACTTAGTTAGGACATTAAAGAATTAATATAGAGACAATTATTGAGAGGTCTAAACAACACAATTGATTTCTTTGCAGTTTCTACTCTGAGGCACTTTACACACTCAAACAAAAATAAAATCTATTTCAGGTCTGCATTATATAAAACTATGAACTTATGTAAAGATGTAACACTGATCATATTTTAAGTTTGAGAGAACTGCAGAACATCTGATTTAAAAGGAAGCTGTGTTCTAGGACTGCATTTTAAACACAGATTTTTATGCTCAATTACTGTGAAATAAATTAAATTCTGATCTACAGTTCTTTTTGCAGTAACTTGACGGTCCTATACAAAATCAGAAATTGAAAACCAGCATTAAATATAAAGGCCAAATTTCAACAAGAACCCCATTAAGCAGGCAGAAGTCATAATTTAGAAGGTACTTTGCTGCTGCAGGCAAATGACTGTCAGCATTCCAAATCAAATGCAAAAGTTTAGATGACAAACTGTACACAATACAGAGAATATTCTCACACAGATGCACCACTCAGTTACTATGAGATCCTGATCACAATTATAGCATTTGGGTACCACTCTAATAGCAAAGTCATGCCATGACTAATTTAAGTATCATACAGAAAAGAAATAAATTACTAATTGTAAAATATACACAAAATTCTCATAGCATACCATATTGGAATACCTAAGTTGTCTTTGTAAAATCTTGTGGCAGCTTTTAGAGCTAACAATACTGTTTAGGAAAAACATTCAAGACTGAAAACAATGATAAATGGGAAGAATATGGTATCTATGAGAAAGAGTATGTTCCATTTCATTAATATTACTTGAGCATCATTTGCTTCTAGCCATATGAGACCATTGTCATCAACTCGTACACCCTCAAAATGAGAAATAAACAAATTTTCAAATAAAATAGTTCTATAAACAGATTGCTTAGTATCAGAAACATTTCATTACTAAATAGGCAGAACTCTTTGAAATAAAAGTGTTATAAATCAAAACAATCACCAGACTTTTGTATCATAACAACTTTAAAAGATGACAGCTTTCCAAGTACTGCATTGGTGGAGTTTCACAAGGTCTTCTCGGGATGTGTGACAGTCTGAGAGACAGCCAATTGTTACAGCAACAAAATGCCAACAATGGGTAAGGGCCTGATCCTTTGCCCTTCTAGCTGGAGCTAGCAATTCACATGGAACTGCCCACTGTTTCTAAAATCTCCAGGCAAGTGGGTCATTTCTTCCAATTGGTTATCCCCAGAGAGAAGTAAGAGATGGGGGAGGAAATACTGTGGCCCAGAGGCCCTGTACTGGCTGTTGGATCAATGGCCAGTGTCAGCAGGCTTCTATTTAATGATGCTCAAACCAGTGCCAGCCTTGCTAAGGGCCATACTTACCACTGGTATTCACACACAGGAAACAGGCCTCTGCAAAGATGAAGTAATTGCCTCATTTTGCAGTAGGGAGAATTTTTTTTTTTTTAAAGGTGTATACCTTATATTTCAGGTTCATTGGATGAGATCTTAGATTTTAACAAAGAAAACGTATTCACATTCACAACCTGCAATGTGACAGTCAAGCACAGCTCGTAGCAAATACACCTGGGTGACTACAGTTCAGCCTACAAATGTTCACTATGTCTTTGGTAGCTTTGCTAATATATAGGCAGATGTATATAAAATTGTTATTCCATATATTGTGAACATTTTTAAATTATAATTCTAAAGTGAGAAGTGTTTGGCAAACAAACCAAAAGCCATCAAAAATAACAAACACCACTGAGAACAGGCCACAGGAAAGCACAAAATCAAGACAGGGCATTCAAAGCTTGTCTTATTTCTGCTATTATACAAGAACTGAGCTGTTGAAGTCATCTCTTTAACTGTCTAAGCTCTGGAGCAGGACAACTAAATCACAGAAACAAGATGACTGCACACAGTTCTTCAAATTACTTATTAGTATTGGATATTCCCTGCAAACTACATACAAAACCTCTCCCACCCAAGGCAGTATTTTTCAGCCAGACTGTGTTTCAATCCCAAAACACACAGTGCTGGTCTCTCGGCTGAAAGAGAAAGGCCAAGCAGCCTATCTTTGAATTCAGCCTGGTGCATAGTGCAGCTGGAGACCCACGTACTTCCAAAGCCTATCACAGAGGCCACCGCATTAAAAAAAAAAATCTCCACAATACTAACATTTTAAGACCCCCTTCCTTGCTGCAAACTCATTTAAACCATTTTATGGTGGTCCTCAGAATGCAGCCTTATGTCTGTAGAGCAGAGCTTCCACCCTGAACAAATTCCTTTCAGCTACAGGTGGAAGCATTACAGCTGCTCAGACCAGCCAAAAGCAAGAAGTCCTTCTTTGGGGGTTGAAATTGGAGCAACAGCATTTGGCTCCTGCTACACTTCTGAAAACAATACTTTTAATTCCTCCTATCTGGTTAGGAAAAGTATAGCAGAAAGAAGTTTAGTCCTATAGATCACAGCGTGGTGAAACCATACTCTAAAATAATTATTTGGTTTAGAATAAGCAACAAAAATCATTATTGCTAAAAATGCTTTTGAGTCTTGTCAAATTAAATTACCTTATAAGATATTCTCCTGCAAGAGTAACTCCAAACCATTTGCAACTCCCTTTTTTTATTTTTTTTTAAACTTCAGAATCCTATTAAGTTACCACAAATTAATGAAAACCAGAAAAAATTCTACCATGGCGAGCTCGATGTACACCAGAGTCGTGTGTTTCCACAGTACATCCAACCTCCCTGTCTCCTGTTTCCTCTGAGGGTCTGATCTACGCTGCTGATGCGGGGAAGTGAGAGAAGAGAGCAGCATGTGCAGCTCCACCTCATGCTAGTACCCACTTGGGAGTGGATTCTACACAGGGCACCATGTCCCCTCTGCTGCCCTGATGTGGAATGAGGCAGACAAAGTTGCCAGACAGCCCAGAGAGCTGGGATGCCCTGCGAGCAGGTCTAGTCAAACACATGCCTTGCAAAATCTCTGGTATGAGAAGGGTGAACACCCACAACCACCTTGCCAGATTACCAACTTAACCAGTGTTAAGTTCAGGAAATTATACTTCGGTTAAAGAAATCATCTCATAAGACTAAATATCTGTCAAATTTGGAACTGAATCTATTTATCATATTCTTCACTTGCTTCTAAGAAGTTTGTGGTCAGAAGTTTCAAACTTTGAGTTCCCCTTTAACACACAGAAAAACTGACCAAACGCAACTATTTACCAACCATTACTCTGAACACTGCATCACATCCCTCGCCCCACATCAATTCCTTCAAATCTCAGGTTTTGGCCAATCTCTCTAAGCAAGTTCCCACCAGCACGTGAGAGTTTTCAGGTGGAGTCCACAATTACCAGTTACTCTGTTAGCTTCCTTCCCATCCCATTGCCAGTGGTAAGCTACCTTCCTCAAGGCAGGCTCCGGATGACAGACACAGATCATTGTGTTCAGGATCCCGACTCCTTTGCTTCACCAAGGTGGGCAGAACTGTGCTCTGCCAGGAAATATCTAGTAGACTTAAAAGTTAAAAATTGAGAACATCCAGGCCATAAACATCACAGAACTTTTAAATCAAGTTTTACTGTCAAAAATTTTATTTTACACTCCAATAGTAAATTAATACAGTGTACAATCTCATACAGGATGCAGAAGTACTACATAAATACATCTATTCGTTTACAACACCAGTTTCAGAAAATAAAACATCCTAAGTTCTCTCTTTCAGTATTTGACTTACCTTTTATTTTTTTCAATTTAAAGAATACTTGAGGAGTGGAAGGAGAACAAACTGAGGCTATAATTTGTAACTGAGGAATTTCTGACTGAACATTAGGAAAACAAGTTTTATGGTGAAGCTAGCTAAGCACTGGAGCATGCTGCCCAGAGAAGCTGCACAACTTCTATCTCTAGAGGTTTTCAAGGTCCAACTGGCTGAAGCCCTTCGCCCTGGTCTGCATTCAGCACTGACCCTGCTCTCAGCAGCAGGTTGGACCAGACACCTCTCTCTCAAGGTCCTTTCCAACCTGAATGATTCTATGATTTGATCCAAACACAATCAGCAGCCAAATTCAAACAAATCAATGGATGCCTCCCTTTTCCCCTCTCCCAACAAAATCTTATCAGAAAAGGCAATACTTGTCTCTAACAATCATCTTTACAACAGGCCAGCATGACCATAAAAATCAACCAGCAAATCAACCATACAGGAGTACCAACACCACATTAAAATGCAAACAAAGAGCATCTGCGTGATTTAAAATCCTCTTTGTAACAGCAAACACATGATTTTCAATGCCAAACGTGTAAGGAGCAATCAATAACTGCATAACAATACCAAAGACCTTCCCTAACCATTTTTATTTCCTATTCACACTGAGAAAGGACACCAAAGGAACATAAGCAAGATAACACCAACAGTTCAGTTTCCAAGTTTCTATTAGCCCTTGATACACTGGCTGTGCCATGCCCCCAGCAAGCGCACCAGGGAAGCCAGAGAATGAGCTAGGAGGTGGAGAGGAAGCAGGGAACCCCAAAACGTCTCTACTCTATCTTGGGGATTACATTTGTCCAGTCTGAGACCTCTTTCCATGGCTTTTAAATGCAAAGCAAACAAAGCTATCAGGAAGGACTCGATGCACCTAATTTCTTAATTTATTTTTATTTCCATGTGAACAGAAGATTTCCATTAGTCAAAAGGTTTAAGGCCTCCACCCATTATCAAGGCAGTTGCAGAAGGACAAATTAATTAATGGTATGACACAATACAAATGGGCAACAAAGAATAAACAAAACCTGAAAAAAAATGAGAAAAACTCTTGTTTTATGCCAACAAGCAACTGATCCTGTAAAAGAAAAGTATTACTCTGGTGCAAATAAAGGGTGACTAAATGTGTGTATACCCACACACCCCAAAGGGAATCTGACATTCAGCTCTACATCCCACAGTCCCCAGACTTCTTAGTTCTATGGAGAACCTCAGTTCTCTAGCTCAATAAATGTCTGACCTTTGACTGCTCATAATTATCCTCATACAACCTGATCAACGGTGAACCTCTGCAAACATACAGTCTTCCAAATCTGAAAGCCTGTTAAAATTGCAAAGTCAGGCAGTGCAGCTATGCAGAAAACCAGGCAGCCAGCCACACAGGCATAGCTGCTTTTGATTCATATTAGGGACACACAGATACAGAAGTAGCAGAGCACAGAGGTCAGATCTGGACCTACAGGGCAAATAAACATTTCACTGTTGGCAAGAACTTCTGGAATTGCTGCAAGTACACAAACTACCTTGTCTGCAGCTTGCCCAACTGTAAGGACACTACCTTGCAGTGTAATAGAGTGAACCTGCAGCTAGGTAAGATATAGAGGGCAGCAAATAAGAGAAGATAGTAACAAAATCTGGTGGGACAGTAACAAAGAGGAGCATTGTGCCTACTAACACTCTGGGTCCAGCCAGTGAAGCTCTTAAGACACTCTTACTTCAAGTGATGGCAAAAGCACTGAAATCCTGGTGCTATAACAAGAAAATAACTGTGAGTTGCATGTGTAGAAGCAAGGCGAGACAATGTTACATACAGTAAATACAAAGAAATTTAAGGGCAAAAACTTTGTACCTGAAGTGGTAGAAAACTATGTCAAAGCCCAAATTCAAGGACCTTTGAAGTACTTGGAGGAATCATATCTACTCTCCAGCTCTACAGTCCTGAAATAAGACCAAAGTTGCTGGACTCGAGTCTCTTAAAAACACAAAACAAGTAATTTGGTGGAGTTCCTTCTTCAGCACATGAAATAGCTCAAGCCCAACAACAGGAGTTTAGTCCGCTCAATTTTGATACTTAGAAGGGAGAAAAGAAGTCAAAATGACACAGAGGTTAAACCAGTGAAGATAAAAGATAAGAAAGAACAGGGATAGTGACGAGGGCTGGAATCTGATACTGCTAACTTTGAGACATTCAATACACAGGCGCGGGAGAAGTATCAGAGATAGAAAGGTTGTGGCCTTGGAAAGCAGGCAGGTAAAATTGTCAGGCATGCTAGAAAATAGTCTAGAGGAAGTTAGGAATAAGAAATAGATCTTGGAATCTGAACAGGTATGGCAGGAATCACCTGAGATAAAACTGTGGGAGAACCAAACTGTGGAATGAAGCACTGGATTTTTGGGGCATTCAAATCAAAGCGTAAAGGTAAAAAACTTGCAAACAAACTGGAGTGAGGATGTTCAGGCACATACAATTATGGCATGACAAATGGAGAATAAAGGGCAAAGTATTAAAAAAAGATAACTAGGTAGGATGATGGGTGCCATTCCCTTCAGGGCAGAGGAAAGAAACTTGGTTGCTAGTGAAGGAAATGAGAGGAAGATTTAAAGAGGAAGAAGCTATTCAATTAAAGTAATGAGTGAGGCATAAAGTATAGAGAAATAAAAGGGGCAAACTGGCACAGGTACAGAGGCAGAGAAGTCTCAGAAACAAATTCTGAGAAAGAACAATTTTGAAAAGTACCTTGTCGTGCAAAAATCTGGATTGGTTTTGAAGATACATTTTGTATCAAGAATGAATGACCAAATCTGTAAGCAAGCTCAACAAGGAAAAAAAAAAAAAAATGTTGGGATAAAGTGGTTAAAAAGCCCATTTAGAAAGAGCACAAAAACAGGTAAGGAGAAGCTGAGTCCAAAGCTGTGCTGTGCAAATATACTCTTTGGAAATATTCGAAAAGGCAGGAGATGAAAATAAAGACCAGTGAACCAAAGGAAGTGAGGCCGATGAAGGAAGAAGGCAGCTGAGAAGAGTAAAGGAGTCAGAAAGGTTAATAGACGGGAGATCCCAAAAGGAGTGAGTGACAGGGCAGAGGAGAGAGAAAGACAGATAAGCTGAAAGAAAGCAAGTAGTGATTAGAGAAAGGGAATTTAAAAATGAGAGATAATAAAGTGAACAGTATTTAGTAAAGACAAGGTCATGGGAATGACTGAGGCAGTGAGAAAAATCTGTCTAAAACTAGAAATCAAAGGCATCAGGCTGGAAAACAGAACAAAGGAGCTAAGTAGTTATCAGGGGGGAAATAAAATAGGGCTTGCCCATGGTGAGGGATAAAATTTGAGAAGATTGAAATGGGCTGAGTTTAGCAAAGACACAGAGAAAGAAGCAAACTAACAGCTAGTAGAAAAAGTAGACACAGAATTTCAAATCAAGGAAGAAGGTAGAGCAGACAACAGGACAGATGAAGCAGAAGCAGTGAAAGACAGGCATTGTAGGACTTCAGAAGTGAATATGAAAGGGAAACAATTTTTTAAAAGCATCAACTGAAGGACAAGGTTCAGGAAAGGGAGTAAAGTTTGAAAACAAACCTTAAAAAAACACCCTCAAATATATTTGAATCATGTTCAGAAACATAAGTTTAATGACCCCTCTAGGCATGCCCAGTGCCTTTATTTCCTTCGTGTGCTCTTGGCAGAAAAGTTTTGTTATTCACCCAGACCAAACCAGAGATCAGAAATTCAGAAGACCAGCTCTGCCACTGGCTAGATGATGTGGGGGCATGGAGGGCTGAATAAACTTTTGACTGTTAAAGAAGTCCTAAAGATTATTGAAAAGCAGTGATTTGATCTGCTATCCAGCACCTTTACTTCCAGACTAAATTAACTCTCCACAAAGCAAGACCTGAAGGCCTTTCACTGACTCTCCCTCACAACAACCTGTTCGTAGAAGCTCAAATCCCTGACACAGCATTCGCCACCAGCACTCAATTTCAGCCATTAAGATTCTCATCTCGCTCCCCAACAGCAAAGACAGAGATTAAGCAGACAGCTTGTTGAAACGAAACATCACTGCGGTTTTGGGTCCCACTCGGAGATATCTGAGAACCACCAGCATAAGAAGTCCTTCCCCACTTCCAAGCTTCTGTCAAGAATTTCACTTTACGGCTTTCTTAATCTTGAGCATGAATAAAACACCAGCCTTTTCAGACACTTCTAATACTGTATTTCATCTTCTGGAATATTGGCATGTTTTTAAAGTTTCTGCTCATTACAAAAACACAACATACTTCTACTGCCTGCTTCTACACTTGGTAGCTGGATCATCACAGTGCAATGGGGGGGGGGGAACCCACATTATTCCCTTCTCCCACACTAGTCACATACAAAAAGTATAAACATGAGCTAAGCATGTCATTTCTATATCTCCTACTGATTACTATTTATTCACGTCTGTATATGAGGCTCACCCAAAATCACTGAAATTACATCAAAATCAGCCTACCTATAAACAAGAGCTGACAGGACTAGAGCCATAACAGCAGCTCTTCATTATTTTTACGTGTTTCAGATATTTTCATACACTTTGAAAATAACTTTGGATTTGCTTTTAAATTTTAGATAAAACCCACTCTTTTTGGTTAATTGTAAATATATTTGATGTACTGTGTTTAGATAAATTTTTGACAAATATTACACAAAAGCCTTTTTTAATGTATTGTCTTGTTACAGTCAAGAAAATTACTTTACTAGAAGCAGTAAACTCCCCGCAAGATAGGTAGCATCTATGGTAACATATATATATATATATGTATATGTATATATATCTTTGTAACAAGAAAAATTTGAGAAATACCATAGAAACACTATAATTTTTACATTATATTTAGTATCTATATGTTTTATTTCTATGAAGCTACTGCACAGCAGGGGAGCTTTCAAGACAAGACAAAGATTTTACACCACGTCATTCAAAGCACAAAGTTCACTCCTGAAGCAAGTTAATACTGGTAGCGTTACTGAAATAAAGGGAGCCAGACAAACATTTTGGTTAGAAATGTAACATGTTCCTTTTAAAGAAAATAAACACATAATGCCATAGCTTAAAATAAATAGTGCCAAATGTCACCATCAACAACATATGAAAAACAGAATGGTGTTTTATAAAAGCAAGTATTTTCTAAGTGTATAGCACACATGGGAGTGTCAGAACAGACTTATTCTCATACGTTACCAGGTGCTTTATTTCGAGGACAGATTCTACAACCCCCAGTTATGTAAGCAGTTCCATTAACCTGCGTGGGCTTCTGAATTTTGGTACCAGTCTTCTGTACCATTCATTTTACCAGTTTTAATATAGGAACAACTTCTTTTTCTCAGTGCAAAATTTAATCATAAACACTAAAAAAAAAAAAAAGTAAATGCTTAAGTATGCACATTTACTAATGCTGAGCTCATGATCTCTTTAATCAATGTATCCTTCCAAAGAGGATAGGTGGTGGTGGTGGAAATCTATTATTGGTCTCTTTTAGGAAAAGTTCAGTACTTAACACATAATATTAGATGCAAACAGCCTGACTGTGTTGGGTTTTTTTACTGTGACTCCTAAACGTTCCAGCACATTTAAGAAAAAATAATTTTTAAAAATATATATATATATTGAGTACTTGTGTATATTACAAGAAAATCCTAGCAGTCAAGCAAGTAATTGTGCTGCTTTTCCAATGCAAAACGCTTCATTCTGTGTCATATGAACTAGCGTTATAGAATACAACCATTATTCTTAAAATTCAATAATCAGGTAATAAATGATAAATCTAGAGGCTGCTAGACACAAACCAAGATTTTTCAAATACTTCTTCCATACAAAATGTTCCACTGAAGTCCTACAAGATTAAGTACACACAGAAGTCAGAAGAAAAACTAAGAATACATCCTAGAAAATCTGGAAACAGAAATTTAAAAATTATATATTGAAATAAGCTGATGATCTGGCACATACTATTTAAAAACCTCTGTATTTTGCCAAACAATTTCCACAGGATTAGCAGTTTTAAAAACATACAGAACCAGAAAACCCTCTGACCTAGCTTGAACATTGTGTCAACAAACCCCACAGCCATATCTTTATTCTTTGGGCATTATAGCAAATCAAGCATTAAAAGTGCACAGAGAAAGAAACAAAAGTATCAGGGAACTGACTGCATCTAGAACCTATAGGTGTATGTACATACCGCTGCTTGTATTTGAACTACCTTCTTTTTACCCACCTAAGAAAAAAGATCTGATTGTAGCAGCTTCTTAGCAATGTCACTGGTAATAATTATGTTTTGACAGTTCTGTATAAAAAGTTCAGTCTTGAAACTCGAGAAATTATTGTCCACTCTCCTTTTTTGCAACTTTAAAAACAAGACACATTCCATCCTTAACAATAGTAAGCATTTCCAAAAAGGTACTAATGTTCAAAAAAAAAAAAATCCTGAATTTCCTTTTCAACTAAAAGTATTTGTAAGACATTTTGCATATATATTTGTTTTCCAAATGAAGGAGTGGCAACTTTCTCTTGAATATAAAAGCTTAAATTTACTTCTGCTAAATATAAAACTAGTTCTCAGGATGCAGTATATTAATCCATACATTATGAAGAATACATTTTGTTTTATACTACACTATTATATCTCTTCCCAAAGGTTTCTGTATTTAAAAAGAAAAAAAATAAATATACTGTAAGGTCACTCAAATTATTTTAAACACACACGGAAAAAAAAAAAAAATCAAACAGTGACCTACACATAAATGGTTGGGAAGTTGTGACTTAAAGATGGCATCTTTTAATCAGACTTTCTCATAAACGCTAGCCTCAAAAGAACCCCATTTGCTACAAGATGCATCTGCATGGTTTTAAGACTTAGCTATGCAGACTCCTATTGCCCCAGGGCAGTGCTATATAAGTCTATTGAAAACGATCAGATTGCAGAATCAACACCTTAAATTTTCCCAGAAAGCCTCCCACAAATGTTTTATGTGCATTATGACACGATAACAAAACAAAAAGGGATGTTACAAAATTTTATGCACGACAATTTTTCATGTATTTTCCCATCACATTTGGCAAGCAGAGAACTAATCCTGTCGCCTGTCTACTCGTACATTGAGAGCTGCAAGCTACAATTCAATATAAAATACAATAACCTTCTATAATAGTTATGTTCATCTTAGAACAAAGATTAAAATAAAAGTTAACTGTGCCGAATCATACTTTCATAAATTACTAAAAAGGTGATATTCAGACATTTTGCTTCTGAATAATAAGCCTAATATCTGTATCATGTGCAAAAGTGCAACTGTGTTTTAGAACTGAGGCCCAACTGAATACAATTTTGTTCTTAAAGAAATATACTCGAACTCACTTAACACGGAAAACAGTGGTTCTCAGTATCTTTTAAAGTTATGCTTTACCTATTGAAACATTGTACAACTGCAAGTTAGTAAAAAATACAAAAAAAAAAATAGAACTAAACAGAAAACAACAAAGCTTGTATATAAATCAGTTTACAATTCAAAGCACAACAGTAAGCTTCAAATAATGACAAAGGAAGAGGTGGGATGATTTGTTTAAAACCCGTGGTTGTCTCTGTTCCTTCCTTCAGGAGCTGGTGCCCGTTCAGCTGCTGGCAGTGTGTGCGTGCATCCGCTTCGCCACGTCGTAGACGTAGGTTACGTCCGGCCGCCTCTCCGGGTCCGGGTTGATGCACATGTTCACCAACTGCCGCAGCTGGGAGAGGAGAGCAACACCACGGGATCAGCTGCTGCCTTACAGGGACTGCTTGTGCACTACCAAATTCAAACTCGTAAGACTGGCAACAATGAGCCGAAAGGCACTTCTGCATAGGCACGCGCTCCGCCCCGCCTCCCTCCACACCCACTGCACACCATGCTTCTATGCAAGCACATGTGCAACACACTCCCACGACTTTGACATTTTGGGCCGTTGTCCAGAAAAAACAATGAACACCTGTTAAGCTCTAATCTTTTAACGCACAAATTTAGACACGCAATTAGTCTCATTACACATCATATAAATGAAAATTCCTGTGCTTTTGATGGCTATGCCTGCAAACTAGCATGGACAGAAGGTGCATCGGGGCCACTTGCTCATTGCCTCCCGACACAGGAGCCAGCCAGCAATAAATGCCATTGCTGCGTGACGGCTTCCAACAAAGTGCAGCGATTCTCCTTGCAGCACACAGCCAACCTGGGGACCATACTGCTGCTAAAAGCTGCCACTACACACACATTCAGAAAGCAACTGAATGGATTAAACCCACTGAGTGCTATTCAATATAGAGACTCCACCCTTGAATGAGGAAATCTCTGAACTTAAAACTGGAAGCTGGGGAAGTGTCGCATTATGCAGGCCCTGTTACTCCACACTTGGCCTCTACTGGAGACACAGTACAGGAATAAACAGCCTTTGGTCTACGCCCTGTGATCTATTCTTTGGATTAAGTCACTGATTTTTTTTTTTTTTTTTCTTTATCCAAAGAAGTACATAATTAACAAATACGTTCACAGAAGCCTCTATCTGGGAGTGAACAAATTGCTATGACCAGAAAACCCCATGTTTCCACAAGCATCGTATTCACTGGTCCTTCCATAGTGCAGAATCAGCAGAAGAAACCCCTAAGAGCTTCCACACCACTCAGATGCTTCTCAATGCCTTCACAAACTAGCAGAATAGTTGCAATGTTTTTTTTTTTCTCCCTTGATATGCCTAAGAACTTATGACATTAGAACTTAATGTATTGTCTGGATAACTTTTTGATGGCCCATCTATTTTGAACTGTGTGCATCTCCTAAGCATTTTTCAACATGGAATACACTGCTTCATGATGACTTATTAAACCATTTACCATTCTTTGCATAGGCAACTTAACCACGATCTTTAGTAGCTTTGCCAAATCCTCCTGGATCTCCTTATAGCATTGGGGGATGGGGGAGCGGGAAAACAACCAAGAAGAAAAAAATAAAACACCTTGTGACCCACACTTCTATAGCAGCATATCAAATTTGGTTAAGTCTCCCTCCCAGCTCTATTGGGTATTATTGAAAAAGGTCTGTAATTTTTGCAACTACAGACTGTGACCTCATCACCATGATTATTCCAAAGTAACATAGATTGCATATTCAAGCCTAACATCAGAGAATTTCCTTCCTGCTTTTTATAAAGACCAAGGATTTTAAATTATAATTATACTCCTTTCACTTTTCAGAAGATTCATTTAAATGAACAGGAATAGGAAGTCCAGAAGTTAAGTAAGAAACATCGCATAGCACTATTGAAAACTTTGTCCATTAGCTCTTGTGTAAAGATTGTACACTGTATAAAGTGTACAGGTTTTTTCATATTAAACAAAACAAAAACTATGTCACTAGACATTCCCCTTCTTTAGCAAGAAAAGCTTAATATTTAAGACTGTGATCATCAGTCCTGAAGGTAGTGGTCAGATTGCTGGATTGAAAAGAAACATATTAAATAAAAATAATCTGTAACAGACTCACTATTTGAACCTTAAATAAGCTAAGTATATTTTGACTACTGGAGTTATAAAAGCCATCATAGTGCTTCTGGCACCCAATAAATAAAATACAATACTATTGACAGAAAAAACTATTATCCTGTAGTAACTCCCAAACATTTGGAAAATAGGATGCTGGAAATAATGAACTGCTGTAAAAAAAAAAAAAAAAATTGCCAACACATAATACAACGATGCAAAGCAAAATAATCTCCTGTAGAAGAAGCAGGTGGGACACAGTGTAAGCAAAAGGCACAACGTATTAGCAGAGACGAGCAGCTTGCTAGGCAACACCTCAGACAGTTTGCATGGAAAAGTCTTTCTTGGATGAAGAAAATCCAAAAACCTCAAGCCTGAAACAAGACTCAAATAATTAAACGTTTTGCAAAGAGAATACAAATGTCATTTATTTGCAGAATACAACACCAAATCTTGTAGTTGTACAAAATCTTGAATATATCTTTCTCTGTGAATACCTCCTCCTGTTCAATAGAACTGCATATAGTAAATGTCTCAGTAAAAGAGGCCTTGAAGGATTGAAACCTATAAAGCTATCATCATAGGAGAAACAGCATTCTTTCTCCTGTTTTTATCAGCTATGTATCAATGATTTAACTGCAGGGAGAAGAGCAGGAGAATGACCTTCAAGAAACTTACCTATGAAAAGCACCAGAAGTTCTGTTTACCTCAAGTAGGCTACATTGTGTCTTTTCAGTCCTGGCCTGCAGGTAACTGATTTTGTTTTCTAAATTGAATTTAATCATCTAAAAGTCAATTTCAGACTCAGAACTACCTGTGAAGTCACTAAATAGGAAGGCTTCCTTCAGAGTTACTTTATTTGTTACAATATATTATAATTGAAAACAGCAATAAAATGACCAAAAAGATTCATTGCTTAGACAGAGCTAGCAAAATGTATGGTTACTCAAAAGTAGTAAGTAGTAAGGCTTTAGGTCCTATTAATCTGTGTAAGTACACTGACGAAAACCATTCACCCATGTGGAGTGTTGACTGGCGGTTTTAATGCTGCAGCTTCTTACTTTTTTTACTCTAGCCAAATTGCACATGGAGCCGCTATTGTTCGGATGCATTAAAGAACCTACAAGAACATTTTCATAGTGAGGGACAGTCACTGAACCAGTTTACTCAGGATTCCCAACATAGTTCTAGCGGTGAGTTCAGTTAGAGACAAACCTCCACTATTCCTGGAAGAAAATAAACCACAGTCACAGGCCTCTTTCAGCTGTGAGTCCTAATGTTTGAATGTTGGTCATTCCTATGACTGCAAAATCTCCTTTCCCCTCCCCAGTCCAGAACCCCCACTGTAAGGCAGCATGGCTGAGCTGAATATGCCTGGGACACTGTGCAATGACAATGCAGATTACAGAGTAATTTCACAATCCCTGAGCTCTTTCGAGCCTTGTTACTGCACAGCAAACCTTCAGGAGAAGGCAAATTAGTTTTGCTGTAGAGGATGAAACCAGTTCTACAAGAAGGCAGACTGAAACTGTGACAATGCTGGATGCCAATACTTACTTATAGCACTATTCCTGTAACTCCTACAGGAATATCCATTTTGATAACCCTGAAACCCATTTGCCAACTCTTCTACTATTAATAAAAGTTCCAGTGTAGCAGAAGAGCCCAACAGTACCATGGGAAGAAGCAGTGGGATTCTAAAGTCAGACTATCATTAGAAATAATTAAAAAAAAAAAAATCTGACAGACTGGCCGACAGGCAGAGCAGACTTAGGACCAAGATGGATGAAGCTCCTGTTGTATCCCCAAGCTGCAAAATTGTTTGGTAGCTTATTGTTCTTAACTTCCTCTGTGCATTTAGCACAAGTACTGTCTTTAGCCTGGAGCTTAGCCTGATGTCAGAGCAGTAGGACACACTTTCTTTAACTAGCAGCTTTTTCAGCTACGAAATAAATAATTACCACTCAAGTCAGGAGGAGGAACAACAACAAAAATATGACATGCAAGTACTTTGCATTGTAAGCCAGGCGAAAAAGAAATTTTCATATTAGAAATTTTGGATAAGAAAATAGGAGAATAGTAGAATTTCTTGAAGCCTTTTTTCAGTTTTACTCTCAAGACCTTCCACTGGCAACTAATATTGCCATTGTAGACCACCTGCCTCATTCAGCCTTCACATCTGGGTAGGAGGTTGGCTAGGGATTTTAGAAGTGCATCTCAATCAAAGGGAAGATTTAAAAACTTCGTCTATCATGAAAGCAACATGATACTGATATTGGCTGACAAGATTTTAAGAGTATTGATTGGGGGTGGCTAGGGAGCCCCAGCTTTGAATTCCCTAAAGCAGAACTACTTTCAGTAAATGATGAGTACTCATCTTGAATACCAGATGTTCTTAAGGAATATTACAAAATTGAGATATCCAAAACACCTGAAAATATTGGCTCTTGACTCTACTGCTGACACAATCATTTGTGAAAAATGCATCTACGACTATTAGAACTTCTAATTGAAGGTTTTAAAAAAAAAAAAAAAAAAAAAAAATTTCCTTCTGTCTATCTTAAGGTGCATCTTCCTGTCACTATTCTCTGATGACACAGATGGGATACATTATTAATAGGTTGGTCTTACAGAGGCACACTTAGAAAAAATGTCGCATCTTAAAACTTGTTAAAATTTACTTACACAAAGTTTATCTAAAAAAGCACTTCTCTTGTATTGTGTAATGCAAGTATTTACGCTCCTATATCAAAGAATGCAGAGATCAACACTCAGTGAATTTTTTCTTTCATAAATTTTTTTTATAAACTATGAAATAGCCTTTACTGTTCAGTGATCCCTGATCTTTACAACTTACTGAGTGTGCTTCCAACCTGGTTCAATATTTGATATCTGAATTTCCTGTACAGGTGAAATATTTAGGACAGTATCCCAATATGACAGATAACACTTGTTTCTGGCTTTTTTGCAGTTCATGCCAGCAATGTTTTTTCATACAAGTAAAAAAGGTATATTTATTAGTTACTGCATCAAAATAGATCTATTTTTCCATGTACCTTAGTGAAGACATCTTCATCTCAGAGCATAAAAAATGTTCCCATCACAGTATCCATACTTCTTTTAAGTAACTATTTTCATACTTATCTTCCTACCTATCATAGCTCTGATTCTCTCATTATGTTTTCCAACAACTTATGTGTATTTTGCAAATAACTGGTTTATCCAAGGTGGAGAATACGTGTCTGCTTTGAAACGAAGAAAACCTAACATGCTGTGGTGTGCATCTGTTTTCAACACCAGAAACTACGCAGATGTGCAGTAAAAGATGGAAATCTCTTTCCCCATCCAAACTCTAAGACCTTCTATCTGGGCCAGGCTTTGATATTTGCCCCTTGGCTGGGAATCCGCATATCCAACTTCACACTTAGCTGCAGTGAAGTAGCCCTGCAGGCAGGCCAACTTCAACAAACCACTAGTGGTATCATCATTAAAATACTGCTGAAGGTCACCATGGAAACCGCCTGCTGAGGCTTCACTGCTGCACTGCATCTCCTAATCAGCTACCATGTGAAATGCAAATTCAGACAGTCTGAAAATTAGTCAAGAAGAATAGAGGATGAGGATGCAGATATGTGAAATATTCATGCGCTTCATGGAAAAAGGAAGACAGCATGAATGACACAACAAAGAACGGCCCCTGACATTCTTGCTATCATTTTGCATTATTGTTCACACCCTACTGTATTTCGAGGCCTCCAGTTCTGAAGTTGGTTATATGAACTGCCATATTTATAGACTACAATAAATTATAATTATAAACGGCCCAGGTAAAATGACTAATTGGAAAACCCGCAAAATGTACACAGTGTATACATTACACCGTAGATCATTACTTTATCCTTAATGTCACTGAATTATCTTTTTAAATCCAGTTTGTTCCATAAAAGGGGAATAATTGTCACTATAAATACAAAACAGAACAAAACACTGGGCGGTAATCTTTTGTTAATAGTCCAATCACTGTCTTCAAATGCAAAAAAATTTCAGGTTTAGAATTACAACCCCTGCTCTATAAATGAAATTGCACAATGCTTTATATTTATTAAAACTATTTCGGTGCTAATGTTTATTTGCTTTTTCAAAGTAATCTTTAATTCACAAAGGCTGAATTCAGTTAGAATTGCTTACTAATACATTAATGCATTTGGTTTACAGCTTCCATTAATTTGCCCTGTTCTTTTTGAAGCAGCAAAGTGTTTCAAAACTGGCACCTTGCAACATCAACAAGGAAGCATTTTCATTTTTTCATTCTGCTACACTACCAAAAATTTCTTTTATTTAGCTTCTTTTCATTTTAGAGCTTAAAAAAGCAAGTACCCCCCTTAAATGCAGAAATGATAGTAAATAACTGTTACTTATCAGCTTAAAACAAACACTGCTGCGATACGCACGAGCACATAGTTCAGATTCACTTACATTATGTCTGCCTGTATGTCTCTGATATTTACTAGTAGTCTAGTAAGACTAGTACTGACTACTAGTTGAGAGCCACTCTTTATTGCAAAAGAACTGCCATTCAATTGTATTGAACAGCACAGTTTTAGAATGCAGAAAAAAGGGAACTAAGTAATTAATTTTTACTAGTGAGTTACATTACATCTGTTTGAATGCAAGCCCCTAGAGAAACAAGGCTAGTGTGCTAATTTACTGTGCAACACCAACTTGGGTAGTTGTGCTTCTAGAGAAGCACACTATAGATGTACAACTCAATCCCATTCTGGCATGTAGAACGTATCCTTGTGCATTCTGAGAAAACATTTTGTCATACTTGCAAGGAAGCTCAATGAAATTAAGAAGCTTACAGTATGACGTTACAATCATTAATTTCCCCAAATTTTAAATCATATCAGACTTGTTTTGACAGGAACATTTGAGCGAGTTCAACAAGCAAACACTTATGGGCATAATCTGCAAATAACATAAAATCACACAAGTTCATTTACTTCCCTGGCACTGTGCCAGCTTACATAAACTGAGGATCTAGCCCATGAAAAGGAAAATTACTTACTTCCTCTGAATAGTGATCTGAAGGGAGAGGTGGGTAGTCACACTGTTCTATCTTCTTGCACAGGGAGTACAAGTTCATTTTATCACCATAAAAGGGACTCTGCAGTGCAGCCATCTGTTCAAAGAAAATGCATGGTTTTCTTTTGTGCTTTAAGTAAACCTGTTTTGTCATAAAATCTGTAAGACTAACAAATCAAAAGCAATTTTTAATGACCTTCGATTCCCTTCTTAGAAGTGTCACAGTGGTAAAAACAGAAATTCCAAAACTGTTACTGTAACCGGTATGTACACTTATTCAATGTCATACAGTCGTACCTGTTATAATCCTCATACTGCAGTATTTTAATTGTATGCCCTTAGAGTACAAGGAAAAAATTAAGTAGTTTTCAATACTGCTGTGAGTGTGGAAGGTCCTCACACCATGAAGGAGAAAGAGGGGGGGGAAAAAAAAAAAACACACAAACAAAACACAAACCACACAAACCACCCCACAATGTAATTTTCCTCTGAAGATCTTTTGGAAGAAAACATTTAATTTATTTGGAAACATCACCTGATCTTAAAAGCAGTACCATATGCTGAAAATGCTGGCTAACAGTAATAGATTTTGTAACCTTCCAAACTATTAAACTAGACTTCAATAAAGGTTTTTTTAAAGCAAGAAAACTAAAGGCAATATCTAAACTTAAAAAAAAAAAAACCCAAACCCCAAAATATTCAGTACGTTATTTGAAGATACTTAAAAATTAAAAAATAAATCCCAAAACATCACCAGAAGTACAGAACTGGCAACTCTTGACTATAATTTACGATTGTAATAAAAAATAAGAGAATAGCTGTTGGAGAGATTTATATAAGTGATAAGCTTAACACCAGCATTAGGTAAACCTAGGCTTTATTTCCAGACAATGTTACAACTTGACATTTAAGGTGGAAACAAATGCTGTGGTTAGCAGGATTAGGAATTTAAAAATTCATTTAAAAATCTCTCCATTCTGTTCAAAGCCGTCAAAGTCTTTGAACCGCAGCAGCACGAATGCTGCTTTGAGTGCAGTGCTGCCCCAAAGTCAGTCACCCTTTTCTACATGTGCTAATAAGTTTGATTTTGGAAGGACAATGTGTACATTCCCCAGACAGGCAGAGTGTGTGTGAAACACGCTAGTCCATGCTGTGCTACTCAGTGAGCTTCAGCAGGGACAGAACAAGCTGAAAATGGCTCTCATCTGTCTTGTGGTCTTCCAGATAGCAGTTTAACTCCTTCATGTCTAAGCACCAATATCACTGGGGGAAAACGTATGAAAAAAATTACCAAAATGCTTTGGCATTTATTTTAGATCTGACAAAGGCACTCTTAAACAGTTCCATACTTTTTGACATTACCTTCAAGGAAGAATAAATAATCGTAAAGCTCCCAAAACAATTACTATGCTACGGTTCCATCCTACATGCCTCCCAAAAACTCTATTATGAAAATAGTGTTAATTTTTGGATTTACATGACATTGTCTCTTACCTTAAAAAGAATGTTAAAATTGCAAGCTAAAGACCAGAAAAGAAAAGAAAAATCAACTGCAGGGTTTGTACACACACAGAAATTCTAAATAAATGCACACATACTCATTTTTGTACTCTAGGTGTTCATTAAAAAGTACTTTTGTTTGAATGCTGCAGAGTGTTAAAAAAATTCTGAATGTCCCCTAAGGAGTTAAAACAGGAATACTATATTTTCATGCATCTCCTGCTTTGACAGATGAAAAATGTCAACTGTCCTGTTTTTATTTTCAAGCTTTTGCACTATTCATCTGGTTCATTAGTGCATCTCGCTGCTGCCCCTGACAGCTGCTCGCCCTCTCCTCCCAGCAGCTGAATTTTTCAGGCTAATTTGATCCTCCACACTGAGACGATCGCTAGAATGATTGACTTGCTCCCTGACCTCCAGGGTCTGACTTTCCTGATTAGTATTCTGGGGGTGTTGGAGGGACGAAAGCCCACTGTCTGTCTTCGGGGCTGGTGGCAGCTCTCTCTCTTTTTTTTTCTTTTTTTTTTTTTTTTTTTTTGAACTGTAAGCCACCAACCTACAACCCTGTAAGGATGCAATTGCTACGCTGAACAATAAAAGGAAATGTGTAAGACCTACTTTTCCATGTAAAGGTCCATGTAGCAAAAGCACAGCATCTTGATTTTAATTAGTAAAGTCTACTTTGTTGCATATCAATTAAAACTCCAGTGGTAGCGGTTTTTTAGGTTTCAGAACTACCTGGGGCTATAAAAATATCAGATATTAAAATATACTTTTGAAAATCTTACTGGCCACAGTTAACACTGTATAACAGACCTGTATACATAGGTTAGAAATAATTTTTTTTTTAAATAATATACATTATAGAAAATTAGTCTAAACTTAAATTAAAACATAACTGAGAAGAGTTTAGCAGCAATTAAGCATTTATTGAGAAGTGATAAACATGTCACAGCTTTTCTCCAATTAAGCTGGAGAGAATCCAGAGCACACATGAGCACACATCAAGATGAAATCAATGTAATAAAACATGGTAAAATGCTGGCTATAAACATATCACAAAAAGATACCCAGCAAAAAACTGCATGGATAAAAAAAATTCATGCATTAATCTACACGTCTTGAAGAACCTTAAGTAACCACTTTCAAATAATTAAAAAAGGAGAAAAATGCTAAGCATATATTCTGAGTTTACTGTATCTAAAATTTCAATAAAATTTCAAAATTGCATCTCAATGATCAACAACCAAAAAAAAAAAAAAAAAAACCAAACCAAACCAAACAAAACACTAAAATCCAAAAAACTCCACCACAAACATCTGGTATGTTCTAGAATTCACCAAATGGGACTAATGCACCTCTAGAAAAAAAAAAAATAGCTACTGTTAGAGATACTGCTATAATATAAATACAGCTACATAATATATACCAGCAATTACTTTAATAATTATTCTTTCAAGAAGGAGAAATCCAAACATAACACCATATCAATTTAAATATCATCCTGGCAAAACTTCTAGGGGAAGGAAAAAAAATAATAAAATGGTATTTAAATATGCTGAGTTAATCAATCGAATGAGATATTTAGCTAACTTGAAATTATTTACCAGGTCAAATAAAAATTTAATATCCACATAGGTTTTACATATACTGTATCAGCAACAAAGCAGCAAGCTTAAAAAAAAAAATCTTCTTTAGAAGTGTGCTATTGATTTCTATCCAGCAATTTTATTTCATATAACATAGAAAAGTTACCCTTAAGACATGTTCATTTTAGATAATAATTAGTGATTAAGGGTTTTATATGTTTCCAGATTTTAAAAAGTCCACAAGAAAACCAGTGAGAAGTAGCAATACTGAAAAATCTTCATTCATCAACTGTGTAAAGTAGAGCACTGAAATCGATGGCAGTTGCCGTGGTCGATAGTAAGGAATCCCAACAGCAGATTCAGTTTCAGTTCAGGATTTAACTTCTAAACACTTGCTGTTCAGGCACCGGCCTTCAGTCCTGTGAATTGTCCCCAAGCTTTAGAAGCAACAGCCATACACAGGTCTGTAAACTCCGCAGAACTGCGATACACCTATTTGCCTTTGCAATATTTAAAGCAACATGCTAGTGATAGAAAGTAAACTAATGTTACTGGAGACAATTCACCTAGTAGTAACATAACTTTAACTAATTGACATTTTCTACAAAAACCTAGAAAAACAGGAGGTGCCAATCCCATTGAGCATGTGTTAAATGAGTTCTGCTCACTCACTGAGGCAGGTGGCTTGTAGGTGAATGAGAACTGAGCTGGGTGAATTATCTGGTGTGTAACCAGAAAGACATCACTGCATTGATGATGGAGTGTATTTTTTTCCCAGTATCCTTCAACAAAAGTGTTTTGTCTTTTTATCAACAAACGATATGCAAGGAACTTTGAAGACACAGCTTCCTTGGAAGCCTACCTGTTCTTCACACCTTCATTCGCCTCAATTTCCATTTGCTCTGTATCTTTTTTCTCTCAGAATCTAATGTCATTATGTCTCATCTACCAATCTTGGCTGTGTGAATACAGAAATTAACCAATAATTATAGTTTAATCAATTGGAGAAAAAAGGGCAGAAAAACTATATGTCTGTGCAGCAGAAGTCATTATATTGAAAGTTAATTCAAGCTAGTAAGCACACAGTAATGCTTTCTTTTTTAAAATTGTTATACTTAGGTTTTAAATAATTTTAAAGAAATAAAACTTGTGTTAAAATAACTGTATAGCAATTTTTGAAAGCTTTAGCTGCATACCCAAATCACTCCTGCTACTTCTCAAAGCATTTATTACCAAAATCGTATCATCAGCCCAGGCCACTAAAACACCTAGAACAATTTTACACGTGCTTGCCATTATTCATTTATTAATCCTTCAGTTATGTCCAAACATTAGCAAACTGTTGTAAAATCTTTGTAGCTAGCCCAGTAAAAGGTAACACAAAAATGAAAGTATTTCATGTGCTAAAGTTTTGTGAGAGGTCATTGCTAATATTAAAGACAAACATATAATAGCTGAAAAGTAGCTTTTTCACAATACTACCTACTTTTCTAAACAAAACCAAAAATAGATCCTAAAACAGTACTTAAAGTGGGTTTGGAGGGGGGGCAGGGGTTGGGGAGCAGAACAGTGTTAAGTTCACTGTATAAATCAATATTACCTCATACAGCAGACAGCCTAGAGACCAGATGTCAGATTTGAAGTTGTAACCATTTTCGTGTATTCTCTCTGGAGACATATAATAAGGTGTACCAACTGCAATAAATACACAAGTATTTTTAAATGAAAATTTCTGTTGTTATACCATAGTAAAAGTACCATTTTCATGGCTGAAAAAAAAAATATTCCTTTCTCTTACTTTGCTATACATAAAATTTCAATTCATACTCACAACTGTAGTTTGACAGAAACACCCATGAATTAGATATCTATTACACCCAATAGAGCTTTACTCTGACTATTGATAATTACCAGAATTATTCAGTTGTAGAATATTTGCAATTTTTGCTTTTAAAGAAGCTCAAAAGTAATTATTTTCTTCTGAAGAGAACCAAGGGAATTTACTACACACACACAGCCCTGCTTCTTTCCAAACTGTTGTAACTGTGGCTGGATATAACAGCTAGAAATTATCTTCTGTGTCTTCAATATATTTTTTTTTTTTAATTAATTGTCTGTTCTTCCATTTGAGAATATACAAATCTGGAAAAAAAACTGCATTCGAATCTAACAATTAAACACAATTTAGTTTGAGTATTTGAAACTAAAATTGAGCCTGAAATCCAGCCTCTTCAGCTTCCCCGAGAGGGAGGCAGGAAAACCTGAGAGCCCAGCAGAAGCTGAGGCTCCTATGAGCGCCTTGGCCATCTGCTGCAGGACTAGACTCTGCGAGGGCTTTTCAGCTCCAAATCTGTGGCAGTCCTAGCTTAATCCTGCCCCAGAGCTGTGTGCTCCAGAGACATCTGCTCTTGAAAAGCAGCATTTACTAGGACTGTCCCAGAGCAAATTTGTATTGGATACTCCAGGAGATCTCTCCCTTTGATTTTAATCAGACCCTACCCATATGTGACACAAGTTATTTGCAAGAGAGAAATTCTGAGATTTTTCAAATCTGTAAAAAAAAGCCATTAAATATATA